>NC_052504.1:73525726-73689353 GCF_014356525.2 Nilaparvata lugens | reverse complement strand
GACAATTAGAAATACCCGGTCAATCACTTTTTATGCTGTCAATCACTTTTTATGCTGGTCCATAGGGTTTTTTACCCCTACCACCCATAAACACATTATATTTTGATGAAACTTTAACAGTAATGTGTTAATATGTGTATATCATCCTGTATGCCGAATTTGAAACGAATCGGACAATTAGAAATACCCGGTCAATCACTTTTTATGCTGGTCAATAGGGTTTTTTACCCCTAACCACCCCTAAACATTATATATTTTGATGAAACTTCAACAGTATGTTTGATGTGTATATCATCCTGTATGCCAAATTTGAAACGATCGGACATTAGAATACCCGTCATCACTTTTTATGCTGGTCAATAGGGTTTTTTACCCCTACCCCCTAAACATCATCATGTTTTAATGAAACTCAACAGTATGTTAATATGTGTATATCATCCTGTATGCCAATTTGAAACGAATCGGACAATTAGAAATACCCGGTCAATCACTTTTTATGCTGATCACTAGGGTTTTTTACCCCTACCACCCCTAAACTCATTATATTTTGATGAAACTTTAACAGTATGTTTTAATTGTGTATATCATCCTGTATGCCGAATTTGAAACGAATCGGACAATTAGAATACCCGGTCAATCACTTTTTATGCTGGTCATAGGTTTTTTACCCCTAACCCCCCTAACATTTATATTTTGATGAAACTTCAACAGTATGTTTGACATGTGTATATCATCCTGTATGCCAAATTTGAAACGAATCGGACAATTAGAAATACCCGGTCAATTCACTTTTTATGCTGGTCAATAGGTTTTTTACCCCTAACCACCCCTAAACATTATTATATTTGATGAAACTTCAACAGTATTTGTGACATGTGTATATCATCCTTATGCCAAATTGAAACGAATCGGACAATTAGAAATACCCGTTCATCACTTTTTAATGCTGGTCAATAGGGTTTTTTACCCCTACCACCCCTAAACATCATTAGGTTTTAATGAAACTTCAACAGTATGTTTAATATTGTATATCATCCTGTATGCCAATTTGAAACGAATCGGACAATTAGAAATACCCGGTCAATCACTTTTTATGCTGGTCAATCACTTTTTATGCTGGTCAATAGGGTTTTTTACTCCTACCACCCCTAAACATCATTATATTTTGATGAAACTTTACAGTATGTTAATATGTGTATATCATCCTGTATGCCAAATTTGAAACGAATCGGACAGTTAGAAATACCGGTCAATCACTTTTTATGCTGGTCAATAGGTTTTTTACCCCTAACCACCCCTAAACATTATTATATTTTGATGAAACTTTAACACTATGTTTAATATGTGTATATCATCCTGTATGCCAAATTTGAAACGAATCGGACAATTAGAAATACCCGGTCAATCACATTTTATGCTGGTCAATAGGGTTTTTTATCATCTGTATGCCGAATTTGAAACGAATCGGACAATTAGAAATACCCGGTCAATCACTTTTATGCTGGTCTCAAGGTTTTTTACCCCTAACACCCCTAAACTATTATATTTTGATGAAACTTCAACAGTATGTTTGACATGTGTAATCATTCTGTATGCCAAATTTGAAACGAATCGGACATTAGAATACCGGTCAATCACTTTTTATGCTGGTCAATAGGGTTTTTACCCCTAACCACCCCTAAACATCATTATATTTTGATGAAACTTCAACAGTATGTTTGAATGTGTATATCATTCTGTATGCCAAATTTGAAACAATCGGACAATTAGAAATACCCGGTCAATCACTTTTTATGCTGGTCAAGGTTTTAGACTTACCCTTAATCAAGGCAGACAAACGGCAACGCTGTTTTCCTATCTTTATCCACTGACATTATAACGTGGACCTTACTATATATTCCCCACAAAGTAGAAGAATTCTCTGTGCTCTTTCTCTCTGTGTCTACAGTGTCATGTCGCGGAATAAGCATTCAAAGTGTATGCTTACAAAGGTAGTGCTTCTTTCCTCTGTGGTCATGTTCAAGTTCTTACCTTAGACTAGTTATAGAGTAGACACGCCACATTTCTATTCTTACTGAAAGTAGATGGAGCCAACATCTACTGCCATATCGTCATATCGTGACGTCAACATCGGATAGAAAAACTTTTTTATAGAGTTTGTTTACATTGTTTTTCATAGCAGATTATGTCCCTTTTCATGAATAATAATCTACTTTCATCTGGAATAGATAAAATCTGCTATGGAAAACATTGTAACAAACTAAAGAAAAATTCCTATCGATGATGACGTCGCAATGTGGCAGTAGATGTTGGCTTCAGAGTCTAGACTCCCAGCGTGTCTATTCTATAATGGTCTAAGGTTCTCTCTCGCTCTACCCACTTCTTAGTTCTACGTCTCATGTTTTAGGTTATATTTTCCTCTGAAATAACTTACCTGATTTTGAAATATTATCACAATGTCTTATTGCTGGTTTTTCAACAGGCGCTGAATTAATGCCTTCTATTAGGAATGTGAGTTATTTTATAGAATTGATATTAGCAGCTAGGCTTTTTCTAGAGCTAAAGTCCAGGTCTAATGCCATCATATTTGTTATCAAACTTCTGATTGGAATTAATTGTTATTTAATCACAAAAATTAAACGGCGGCCACTCATCATAAATTTGAAAAAAAATAGTTTTACTAACCTCACTTGTTTAAGACTTTTCACACACCTCTAATTTCGCACACCTCTTTTTCACACACTTCTGGACCTAGAATTACGCCGGTTAGGGATCAGGTTGAGATGATGATTATCAGTGCCAGTTGCACAAAAGCAGGTTCAATTTTAGAAAAGGCGTTCTTGAAAAGACGGCTTCTTTGATTGGTTCTCGTGGAATTTATTACGATTAAAATTTAACCGGCTTTTGTGCAGGCGGGCTTAGTTTTAAAGGTAAAAGGATAGGTAAAGGGGTTAGGTTTTTGGTTGGGATTGCAATATGCTGGAAAGGGTTGGAGTCAGGTTGAGGTATGTTTATTTATTAATGGTTCAAAGGTAAAAGGGTAGGTTAGGAGGTTAGGTTTTTGCTTTTAAATGGCAATAATGTGCTGGAAGGGTTAGGATCAGGTCAGTACATCGATTAGTACTTTATCGACCTATCTATAGTCTAAAACAAAATCGCTGACGCGGTATACGGTAAAAGTTAAATGCATGCAAAATTGTGCTGCTTTTAACTTCATTATTTAGAAGAAACTTCAACAGTATGTTTAATATGTGTATATCATCTGTATGCCGAATTTGAAACGAATCGGACAATTAGAAATACCCGGTCAATCACTTTTTATGCTGGTCTCAAGGTTTTTTACCCCTAACACCCCTAAACTATTATATTTTGATGAAACTTCAACAGTATGTTTGACATGTGTAATCATTCTGTATGCCAAATTTGAAACGAATCGGACATTAGAATACCGGTCAATCACTTTTTATGCTGGTCAATAGGGTTTTTACCCCTAACCACCCCTAAACATCATTATATTTTGATGAAACTTCAACAGTATGTTTGAATGTGTATATCATTCTGTATGCCAAATTTGAAACAATCGGACAATTAGAAATACCCGGTCAATCACTTTTTATGCTGGTCAAGGTTTTAGACTTACCCTTAATCAAGGCAGACAAACGGCAACGCTGTTTTCCTATCTTTATCCACTGACATTATAACGTGGACCTTACTATATATTCCCCACAAAGTAGAAGGAATTCTCTGTGCTCTTTCTTCTCTGTGTCTACAGTGTCATGTCGCGGAATAAGCATTCAAAGTGTATGCTTACAAAGGTAGTGCTTCTTTCCTCTGTGGTCATGTTCAAGTTCTTACCTTAGACTAGTTATAGAGTAGACACGCCACATTCTATATTCTTACTGAAAGTAGATGGAGCCAACATCTACTGCCATATCGTCATATCGTGACGTCAACATCGGATAGAAAACTTTTTTATAGAGTTTGTTTACATTGTTTTTCATAGCAGATTATGTCCATTTTCATGAATAATAATCTACTTTCATCTGGAATAGATAAAATCTGCTATGGAAAACATTGTAACAAACTAAAGAAAAATTTCCTATCCGATGATGACGTCGCAATGTGGCAGTAGATGTTGGCTTCAGAGTCTAGACTCCCAGCGTGTCTATTCTATAACTGGTCTAAGGTTCTCTCTCGCTCACTACCCACTTCTTAGTTCTTACGTCTCATGTTTTTAGGTTATATTTTCCTCTGAAATAACTTACCTGATTTTGAAATATTATCACAATGTCTCTTATTGCTGGTTTTTCAACAGGCGCTGAATTAATGCCTTCTATTAGGAATGTGAGTTATTTTTATAGAATTGATATTAGCAGCTAGGCTTTTTCTAGAGCTAAAGTCCAGGTCTAATGCCATCATATTGTTATCAAACTTCTGATTGGAATTAATTATGTTATTTAATCACAAAAATTAAACGGCGGCCACTCATCATAAATTTGAAAAAAAATAGTTTTACTAACCTCACTTTGTTTAAGACTTTTCACACACCTCTAATTTCGCACACCTCTTTTTCACACACTTCTGGACCTAGAATTACGCCGGTTAGGGATCAGGTTGAGATGATGATTATCAGTGCCAGTTGCACAAAAGCAGGTTCAATTTTAGAAAAGGCGTTCTTGAAAAGACGGCTTCTTTGATTGGTTCTCGTGGAATTTATTACGATTAAAATTTAACCGGCTTTTGTGCAAGCGGGCCTTAGTGTTTTAAAGGTAAAGGGGTTAGGTTTTTTGGTTGGGATTGCAATATGCTGGAAAGGGTTGGAGTCCAGGTTGAGGTATGTTTATTTATTAATGTTTCAAAGGTAAAAGGGTAGGTTAGGAGGTTAGGTTTTTGCTTTTAAATGGCAATAATGTGCTGGAAGGGGTTAGGGATCAGGTCAGTACATCGATTAGTACTTTATCGACCTATCTATAGTCTAAAACAACATCGCTGACGCGGTATACGGTTAAAAGTTAAATGCATGCAAAATTGTGCTGCTTTTAACTTCATTTATTTAGAAGAGAATAGTAATCGTCGTTTAATTTTTTTGATCAAAATATCATACGGTACTAAAACGATCCGAATTAAAATTTTATGACAGGTGTAGTGGCACTGGACCTAGAGTTACGCCATTTCTAGCTTTAGATGTTATTCTATTGGAAATCACATTTTTCTTGTTGAAATTTTATTTTAATAAAGTGGATTTCACATCAAAAAAGTGGTTTTCAATACGCTACCGTACTGAAAAAGTTCTACAACATCAATCAATAGCCTACATAAATGTTATTTCTTATAATTATATACATATTTGAGGCCACCAGGATACACAGCATTGAATATAGATATTTTTTATTTCTTATGTATGGAAATATTAGAGTTAAAGTACTCTCGAGGAAAGTTTTCGTATTTTTCGACCGAATTTTACAATATTTCACAAGACCGATTTTGGCTGATGATTTTTTTTAAATACTTGAGTCGTTGCTAAGGACTGGGTTCTCCAGATAAGCAATGTCAAAAAACTTTTGTCACATACATTTAGGAAAACTGCAAAGATATTCATGTTGTGAAGGTGCAAGATCTGCAGAAAAGAGACTGCTCCCTTACTCCCCCGAGTAGAGTAGGTAGTCTTCCAATAAGTTTGTTTTCCACAATTGCGTAGAACCTGGAGTTTGGTTTGTTTGTATCTCCTGGGAAGACTGTTGAAAAAAAATTATAGCCTGTGTTGGGAAGCTGTTGGAAGTTTCAGCCAGTCTTCTGCGAGGTATCTCCTATGAGGCAGCATGTCTGGTATTGTAGGCCTATGCATGTATATCACCTCTTCTGTGAAAAACCTCCCCCATTGTTTGAAAAACCCGTGCACCTCTGATGTCTTCATATATTGAGGAGTTATTTCTGAGTAGCTGATCTACAGGAATGTGTCTTGTGAAATGGTTTCAAACTTGTCAAGTAGGCTACCCGTGCACTACTTTCTAAAACATAGGATTAGGAGTATCTTCTGATATTGTCAACTTGAGGGATTGTGTTGAGGTTGCTCACATGGTAGGGCCAACTCTTATTATTTTATTATTTCCGTTGAGTTTCAAATTATCCAACTTTTTAAACATGCTTCTGTTTTTTTCCTCATTTACTAACTCTTTATATATGTAGTAACTGAACTATTATTCTACTTATCATCTGCCTTGAATAATTCCAGGTTGACCTGGCTATTTTATAATTATCATATTTGTCGTTGGCATAATTATGTTCTAGTCAACTGAATAAAATCTATTTCTATTTTTTTACTCGATACAGGTTATACAATCAGCAACACTTCTTCACAGAGGCATTCACACAACTTCGGTGGTACATAGGATTCAAGCTGGTAGATATAAACGGACTCCGAGAAGAGAAAAACCATTGACTTACGAAATGGCTTGGCCTCCACAAGCAATTGGTCATTTCAAATCATGGAACTCATGGAATACAAGTAGGCCTAATCTCTTTATTTCTATTTTATGATGTGCATATATTATGGATTTGTATTATATTTGAGTTTATGCTCAAGTTCAAAGGTAGGCCTCTAATCAGTAAGTGTTATCACATTTAAATGGTGGTTTTCATTAATATTACATGATTCAACAGAGATATTGACTCATTCTAAAATATTCTCCATTGAATCTTCCATCTGTAATAACAATAATTCAAAAAATACAGAAAAATAGGGACTTAGTGAAATTGAGAGTATTTTGTTGGACTTTCAATTATTGGATATCAGGTCTCTGATCTCATAGTATTCTATAAGATTAGAGTCACCCATATATACCCTATCTTTATAGCCTTAGACATTCTTCTTTATACATACTTCATTACACTTACACTTGTGGGATCGATAGCGACATAACATAATAAACATTGAAAACGCTAACACCCGGTTGCACCGTAAAAGTTTGTTAAGTTTTAATCCCGATTAAATGCCACTAGCAGCAATCAGAGAAGTCTTCTTCTCAGAAAAACCTTCTATGATTGGTTCTCGTAGAGTTTAATCATGATTAACATTTAACAGGTTTTTGTGCAACTGGGCCTTATAGATTAAGATAGCACTTTGGATTTAAACCTCACGTTAATTCGCAATCAATTTACTCATTTGGATGCCTTGCTCTTAAACCCAACAACAAGTAAGCAGATGAAATTTGAGAAAAATCATTGCTAAAGAATTAATGTACATCTTGATTAATAAGACTTGGCATTCAAAATTACCCAGATCCAACTGCTTTACCCCAGCAGACCTAAAAACTCTGACACCAGACCTGTGCCAGCCAGGTCACTCGATATTATTACTATTATACCCCAGCATGCAACATGTTGAAGTCTTATTAAGCTGAACTGTAGCCTATCTCTTGAGGTGCACCCTTTGAATTTTAAACTGTTCTCGATAACTAGTATTTTGGCTATGATCATCAGTTAAAGTTGAGAAAATAAGAGTTTTAAAATTGAATTAAAATTTTTACTTTCCTTGCCCTATTACCATAGGTAAGGAAAGTATTGCTTTCCGAAAAATTAAGTACCTCAATTTCTATACGTTTCAAGGTCCCCTGAATCCAAAAACGTGGGGTTTGGGCGAAAATGTTGTCAAAAACAAGTTTTTTTGCGATTTTCTCAACTGCCACAAGTCCCACATTATCTGTAAAAATTCCATGAGCTCCGCCCCATCTATTCAAAGTTTGATTCTAGATTCTCAACTATCAAGCTTCAGATACAATTTAAACAAAACAAATTCAAGTGGAAAAGATTGAACATGAAAATCTCTATAATTAATGTTTAGTAACACTTTCACCTTAAATTGAAAATAAGCTCGAAATTCGAGAAAATGTGATTATTCAATTATTGCAAACTGTTGGCAATACTATTGATTCTATTATATCATTCACTAAGAAGAGATAGCAGACCTTGTGTGTTTCCAGTGTTATTGTCCTGTCACCAGCTGGTTCAGATCTTTGAATAGTGGACTTGAGATGCGCGTGAACACTAGCGTTAGGTGATTAGTTTTCTTAACTGCAAGGAAAGTTGTGTGAGTGTGCCATACCAGATTTTTGATTTAAGCAGGGAACCCACTATGCCGTCACCGTCAGGCGCCGTCCGGCACCGACCGTCACCGTCAGTCGCCGCCTTCACCGTCATTTTTCCGGCGATAACCCACTTGCCTGTCTGGTTAGCTCCATCAGAAACCGGAGCTAACCAGAAGAAATGCATCAGTTGCGATGGAGAGTTCATTAAATGAGGAATTGCTAGTAATAGCCGCTGCATGTACTGACTTTTAAGACAACTGCTAACTTTTCCCGATTCCCTGGAATCAAGACCTTTAATTTGAGCCCTTTCCCATCATCGTGTGATTGTCAAACGTCCAAAACTTTGATTTCATATTTCGCTTACAGAATAATATTTGTAAATAACTTACCTGACATGTTATCAAACTTTTCTGAGATTTCCTGCCAAGCATTATCTTTCTTCCTGTTGTCGTGATAACTATTATCACTAGTATTATACAGGAAGGGATACTCCCTAATAGCCTCTATCAACATTTCGTCCGTACTCATCGCTCACAGAACAAAGGCGCACTACAACAAAACACTGGCGATGTGACTTCACTGATATAGTGAAGTCCACGCTATAATGGCAGTGGAAAAGGATAGGAGAACAGAGTTGCTGATTCTCTGCCTTGCCAGATTATATATTACTTGCCAGATTATTCAATAAACTTTCTTCTGTTATTAAAAGTCCTGTTGTTTCGAATGGTCTGAGTACTGCACATAGACTACCATCTCGGGGAAAAGAGCAAATCAAGCCGATTGTCTTCAAATTCGTTCGAAGACAAGACAAAGAAAACTGGCTGGCCGATTTCAAACAAGCTGCTAGTGAAGATAATGGAGGTGTGGGGATTTCTACGAAGACGCTGTGTCGGTCTCTTGCTGAAGGTCGTGTGTGCGCTTATCAGCATCTCACCCCCACCACAATGGAACTGTTCAGAGAACGAAAAAACTTGCGACCCAGAAAGGATATCGGTTTGTTTGGATAAGAGATGGTAAGATTCTTGTAAGAAAGGAGGAAGGTGAGAAGCCTATACAAGTGAAAAATGAGATGGACCTCAAGAAAATCTAGGTTTAAAACAAAAACGGGTTTTTTCTATTCAGCTAATATTTCTATTTAATTTTCAATGGAAATTTGCGATTTAGTAGAGGATCTTGATCTTATAGACAGATGTGAAACAATTAATTTAAAAAATTTAAACGAGATAGCAACGTTTTTTCATTCAATATCGTTAAAAGTTTTTCATTTGAACATAAGAAGTATTAATAAGAACTTCGATGAATTGTGTTTATTTTTATCTAGTGTTGATGCGCAATATGATTTAATAGTTCTCACTGAGACGTGGCTATCACAAGCTGATGGTAGAGTAGTAAAATCCACTGAAAGTGAACAAATGGCTGAAGAGTTTAATAAATTTTTTCATTGATGTTGGACAGAAAATTTCGAATAGGGTCAAAGAGACATGTTCAAATTCAAATCATATCCAGTATAAGGTCGATAGATCATTTTGTAGGTCGTTTTTCTTTTATCCAGCTACGGCCTGTGAGGTGAGAAATAACATATTGGGGCTTAAAAAAGGTACTGCTCCGGGAGTAGATGGAATCTATTCAAAATGTCTGATAGAAAATTCTTCAGCAATATGTGACCCGTTGAAGCATATTATAAATCTTTGCTTCCAACAGGGGTATTTTCCAGATGAAATGAAAATAGCTACAGTTATTCCTCTCTATAAGGGTGGTAGTAGGACTGAACTTGGTAACTATCGTCCTATCTCCCTACTCTCAAGTATATCCAAAGTAATTGAAAAGTGTGTAAAATCGAGGCTGGTATCCTATTTGGAAAAACACAACATTTTATTCAGTAATCAATATGGATTTCGAAAAGGTATGAGTACATCCGATGCAATTTTTAGAGTAACAAGAGAATTTTGAGCAAATTAGATAATGGGGACAAATGCTTAGGAATATTTCTGGATTTACAAAAAGCATTTGACACAGTTGACCATAGAATTCTAATGGATAAAATGGAAGCAATAGGAATAAGAGGTATTGCATTGTCATTCTTTGAGTCATATTTAAATTGTAGAAGACAAAAAGTTAGGCTTGATAAAAAGACAAGTGGACTATTAAATGTGAATATTGGAGTTCCACAAGGAACAGTGCTTGGGCCAGTTTTGTTCTTAATATACATAAATGATTTATTAAATATAAATCTAGGGAATTGTTCCTTGTACTCTTTTGCGGATGACACAGTTGCTATAGTTTGGGGGGAAACTGGCCAATCACCTTCCAGAGAGCTAATAAATGCTTTGATGTTATCAAGTCCTGGTTAAAGAATAGTCTCCTACATTTGAATATTCAAAAAACTAGATTTCTTCCCTTTTCATTGTCGTCCTCTGGATTGCCTCCAGATAATACTGACTGTAAACTAGTATCACATAATATAAATTGTGCCAGTCCATACAACAGCTGTGGATGTCCTACATTAGAGAAAGAAAATGAAATAAAATATTTAGGTGTAGTATTGGATGTACATTTACGGTGGAGCTCGCTCATTTCATACATCTGTTCAAAACTTAGAAAATTAATTTATAAATTCGTTCAATTAAGGAATGTCCTTCCTATCTATCAATTAAGAATGGTATTCTTGGCACTGATACAGTCAATTATCTGCTATGGTATTGTATCCTGGGGAAGTTGTGGGAGTTCAATTTTGCAACCTCTCATAATCATTTATAAAAGAATAATAAAAATATGTTTAAAGAGACCCATAAGATATCCAACCGAAGTATTGTATAGAGAATTTAGCGTTTTTAGTGTTGATACCCTATTTGAAATAAATCTTTTGAAGTTTGTGTATTTAAGGCGTTCAGAGTTTCCAGTTATGGATGAACATGTATATTCCACTCGTCGAAATCTTGCTAATAAATTAAAAGAACCCTTCACAAGAAGTAGAGTGGCCTCCTTACATGCTTTTGCTAAGGGACCACGACTTTTCAATAAACTGCAATCAGATATATCAGATGCACCCAGTTACAATTTGTTTAAGAATAGACTTAATCGCTTCTATGAAGAAAAACGTTTAATAGAGGTGTAATATTATTTACATTTTTTTGCTGTCTTCATTCAAATGTAATTTATTGTTAAAGATTCGTAATCCCATCTTGTGAAAAGCACACTGATTATTGTATAAAATTTACTTTATTGTTTGATACCTCAAAATTGTTATTGTATTATAATTAAGTTGACTCAACTAGAGAGCGAGACATCCCTCATCGCAGGTTTAGCCTAAAGAGGGATGCACTGTGTTTTTTTCTGTTACATGCTTGATATTATTATCTATGTTCAATTATTATGCTTAAGGTATGTATTTGTATTACCAATTGTAATGTTCAACCATTATGTTTAATGTATGTATTTGTATTACCAATTATTGTAAAAATGCAGTGAAATAAACAAATTATTATTATTATTATTATTATTATATTTCTACATTGTTAAATAACGATCTGGTAGCTTTGCGGAGCTAGAAAAGTATAGCGCTATCTGCTTTGTCAAATGATAGACAAGGATAGCAAGTCCAATGTTGATCAAATACTGACATTATAACGTGGACCGCACTGTAGTTGAATGTCGACTGGAAAAATGATAAAAAAACGGACCGGCTATCCGGCAAGATTGCCCCAAACAGCAATTGTGACTGACGGACACGGTCGTGGCCGGTGACGGACGGGTATAGTGGGTTGCCGTTCGTTTAAAACGATGCAAAGCAATGTTTCCGGTACGCAACGGTGTGACGGTCGGTGCCGGACGGCGCCTGACGGTGACGGCATAGTGGGTTCCCTGCTTTAGGCTTCATAAGACAGAAGAAGTAAGTGACTGACAATCTATCAGAAAGGAGATGCAATGTGCGTGATAGAGAAGGTCAAGGCAAGTTCTGGTTGCCATAGAAGACCAATTATTTTTCAATCTTATGTAGAGTTAGACGAGAAATCCATGAAACTAGTTAGATGTTTGTAATTTAAGATAATCATAGCAGAGAAGGCCCATCGGACATTTTTATTCCCTTAAACTAGGGTTAATACCCATCGTATACTGTAGCATTAGAAGTTGATTGGAGGACCATGATGGCATTATCCGAATTCTGCATCAAATATACATAATTGGGAAAGAAGTCAGAGTAGACAGTAGATAACCGTGTGAATATGTTGACTCAGAGAGGCGAGACAGATGCATCGAATTCGTTTCAGAAATCGTTCATGTTTGAGTCCAGAGACTTTATATCCATCAAAACTATCTGCCATACTACTCGTCTAATCGCATGAGAATAAGAATTGAAGTTTTACAGTAGAAGATATTAGTTTATAATTTTATTTATGGTATTTGTGTTGCATAAATAAACATATCATAGTACACATTTTGAATTCTAGTTCATTTCAATATCTACCAATATGATATTGTTCAATTTCATATGGTTTGCTTTGTCTTCATCTAAATAATGTTAAATTAGCTCAAGTTGCATATTAGTTGCATATAGACTTTGCAAATTCATATGAGTAAAATTTTTCAATATGATTCTCAATCTTCTATCCTTTTTCTCTTTTATTTTACTTCTCACTTCTCATCCACCCCTAATTTTATTCTTCAGTTTTACCATATCTCTAAATTTTGATTTATTTTGTTCATCTACTGTTACTTTCCCTTCTATCTTCCATCCATCATCTCTTCTATCTGCTGCTTCCTCCTGATTCTATTGTTTGTCTTTATCTACCACTTTTCTTTTTCTTCCACTTGCTGGATACGTCTTTATCATCTCCTTTTTTCCACTTCAAACGCCAATATTCTTCATTTTCAGTTTTTTACTTTTTATTATCATTCGTTATATTTTTTCTTCTCCGATTTCATAAAGTATTTTCAATCGTATTCTCATTGCTATTCACGTTTTCCTTTTCTTTCCTCTTTTAACGACTATCTACTACATTCTCTTCTGCACCTTCTCTCTCTTCTGTTTCTTGTCGTTTGTTGATTTATATTTTTGTGGTTGCAGCCAACCTGATGGGCGGCCTGCGAGCGTCAGAAACAGCCATTGAGGACGAATTCATGAGACGATTCATGACTGGCACCTGGCACAATCTGTTTGTTTCGGAAATCATCATCAAAAGACAGCATAACATGATCAGGATTGCGGGAATACTGCGAAGAGCGATATCGGCTCAGAAAATGTACTTCTTGATTGGTTACACAGAAGAACTTCTATCCTATTGGCTGCAGTGTCCAATTAAACTGGAATTACAAACTGTGGAGGACAAAAAATCCGTCATCTTCAAATATGTTTAGTGACCGTACCTGTAAGTAGTCTGTTAATCTATTAAAAATATTGCTTAGTTTTAATGAATCGAGTTTTCTTTATTAAGGTACCAAACGAGTTTCTGGTTTTGAAAGTTATGTGGCAAATATCTATATTAAATGAGAACTACACTATATTGTCAAAACCACTGATCTATTGAAACAGTTTGATATTCTTACTGGTTTGTAGACTAAACTCTAGTTTCCTAGAGATTGATAATGGTTAACAACCGAAACTAGTGTCTCAAATCGTTTTTTTATCAGTGGTTTTGACATTGTCAAGTCGTTTCCATTTAGTATACCTGTTAAGATCTAGTTGATAGATTGCAAGTGAGCTGATTCCATTTCGGTTGAAGGAATAGTTAGTGTTCATGCACATATCAATCATTTCATTTCATTTTTATCATCCATTGACCGCCTATGGAAGGGGTATGTGGATTTTTCAATAGAGTTCTTGATTTATTTTATACATGTATTATGTAAAAGTTCACCTCCCCGCACGTAGTCCTTTACTGTACCTTTTAGTGAACAGTAATAGAGAACTGCAGTAGTTCTTAATCGTACAGCAGCAGAACTGTATCAGTCCTCAAACACTAATTCCATATGACTATCAATTCATTCATGCAAAATTTGACTCAAACTTATGATAATTACTAGAAAACAATTCCTCCTAATTATAGAAGAAACTGCTGTCAAATGGACTTTGAAGACCAGTACACCCAGATCTTTTACGGCATCTAGTACCCTTGCTTTAACATAGTATATTATTCTAAGTTTAAGTAATTCAAAAGTCAGTACTTCGAAGGATTCTTGTTCGATAAGGAAATAACCCAAGGAGTAGTCGCAGTAACTGGAATATCTTGTGCTTCCTTAGCAGAATGTCCGGTGTGTTTCTCAATTGAATTATGTTAGAGACAGGGAAGGAATCATTATTGAATAATTCAAAAGAAAAAATGTATAATATATATTTATCACATAATAATATACCGTTTTAATATGTAATCGTTTGTCGTTTGCAATGTACTTAACACTCGAAATAATGTTTCCAATATCCACACAGTTATATGACTCAGCTCCCTTCATAAGGATGCCAATTTTTTCAGCTCTTGGCTTTTTGCGATGTAGTCCCATAGTCTCTTATTGATCTCTGTGGACCTGGAAAATCAATAATCGAAGAGTTATTTATATAATTTATGTCGATATAAAATTTTAATTGTACGAAATCAAATATTTCATTATAAATTTATGTTTATCGATCAATGTCAATCAATAGAACTCCGGTGAGAAGAGTATTAAGAAAGGTGACGGCAGCGGCACAATTTTAACCACGGCGTAAAAATTCCCCGCACCAATGTGCGCAAAGCTTAATCTTCTTTCAATGCCAAATTCCATTAGCAGAGTCTCTAATGAGACGTCAGATCATAAGATCAAAGATCATATTATTATTAGAACTGAAATAATTTATTTGTAGAATTGAGTAGCGACTTGTTAATTGGGCCTAGTATAAACTTCAATCAAATAGGAGATTGGATAGGAATTCTTCATTCATTATAATAAGTACTGTGTTATTTGGTTTTCATGTAACTACATTAACAATATTATAATAAACAAATAAAAAATCGTACAGGTTCACACAGTACTAAAATATTGAATATCAATATTACATCGCAATAATAATTTCGATAAATCAATATTACAATAATTCAATATTACTTACTTTCCATAAGAAAATGAATGCATCAAGTTGACAAACTGCTTTGGTGTACAATTCGGAATTACCATTTGACTGTGGAACAGAATGCCAGAAGCAATTATGTAAGCCACCTCTGAAAAAGGCCATTTTGGAAGAAGTCCTTTATCTTTGAAATGATACTCGGATAACTGTAAACCAATCACGATACAATTTGAATAGCCATTATTGAAAAAAACGGTGGTCTTTATAAACTTCTGAAGAATTAATGAATAAATGGAAGAAGCGATTTGTCAAACTTATTCTACAATGATTATGAATTCCAATATACATAGATTTTGCGAAATGAAAATCCCTTTTAGAATTTATTAATTTCATTTGCGCACTATTATCATTGTAATAAAACTATTTAAGATATTATTATTTATATTTTTGTCGTTTTGGTGCATTCAAATAATAACATTAACAGTAATAGCAATAACATTTGCTGCTTTTATTACTGCAGTAAAGTATCTTTTAGTACACTGTACACATTTTTGAAGTATTTTATTTTTTAAATTTGAAAGCATTTTTCAAAAACTATGATTTATTTTATTAAAATTGATTTTTTCATTATTTTGCTCACCGTTAACAAGTTACAAATAGCTATAAGAATAACTGTCAGATCTGGACGGATGATGTAAGCTAATCCAGCTAATAGTCCACTGGGAATAGCATGTAGGGGCGAGTCTTCCTTTCTGTATCTACATAGAAAACAGCTTGTCATCTGAAATGAATAGATCAGTTTCAATTCGATTAATTACATTACAACACTCTGCTTTTTCGGTTCCCTTTTAAAAGTGGTAGAAGATTGTTATGATATTCTAAGAAGAGAAAGAAAAATGAAAAACAAGCAGTATGAATTACTGAATAAGTCATTATTTTCCAAGAAAATAGTGATTGATGTTGTATAATTTGTATAAAGAATCTCACATTGCAATACGATAAGCGTATTTAATGATATTCTTTAAATTATAGTTAGTAATAAATGCCAATAAAACTCAATAAATCCGATTAATCGATTTCATAGACTTGAACCAAGGCAAATAATAAATTTAAATCTTCTTAAAAATCTGCATATCTTTGAAATTCTAATATTTTGAAAATAGATGAAGAGCGTGAGTTTTGGATTAGTTGTATATTAATGATTACTTTTTGCTCTGAAAGGGCGAGCTACTGATTTCCCTTGAAAGTTGCTAGGATTTTTACAGTACAATAGCTGTCATATATAACATTTGAAAACATAAACGTCTTGAGAATTCAATCTGGTCCTTTGATGGAAAATAATTCTCTACTGTATTAAGGTAATTAGAAAACGAATATATTACTTCATACAGTACTACAATCATTACTGGTAATTTGTGGAGTAGACTTGCCTTATAAGTCATAACGTACAATCCAGTGAAGACACCTAGTTTCAGAGTTTTCAAATTGAAAGGATTTAGTAATGATGGCTCTTTGAGAATTTTTCGAAATTTCGGTACAGTGGCTCTGAGCCATTGAACTAGTACTCCAAATCCGAAGTATTTTGCGGTATTCTGGAACAATAATAACATTTTCATTCATCATACTTTGATTCAGATTGTAAGTTATCATTAAACATGGCTGGTACTAAATATACAAATAATCTTCATTGCTTGCCGATTTGGTTTCTGTAACTATTTTCTTCTCTTCTTTAGAAAATAAACTACAATTCTTCAACAAATTTAATTTTAAATTGGACTGGTACTCAATAACCTTTAGATTGGCCTTTTAGTAGTTTTTGGCATTAGCTAACCTTCGAAAATTTACATGATGGCAAATTTTTTATAAAATTCTAATAGGTCTGAATGAAAATAGGCTATTAGTAACGTGATACAATGTTATCTTCGCTGAAAAGTGAATTTATCAATAACAAGATATTACTGTAGTAGATTTTTTGCAATACTCAATCGATAGTAACATATATAATCCAAGAAAGAATATACATTATATCAAGTCTTTCCATTAACTCACATTGATTATATCATCCCAGCAACTCCCACGATGAGGACAATAATGGCGTTTATCATCAGTAATTTTACTTTTTCCGAACGATGGTGGTAAGAAAAACCTGTTGAATCAATAATCATTTGTTTTAGGCTGGGGTTAGACCAAACGGGCAAATGCTTGGACAATGATTTATAAAAATCTGGTTAAAGCCAGTTTAAAAGATCTAAAGCAATGAGAACTATCATTGGATTCATATACCTTTTGAGACATAATTGATTAAATTTGAAAATCGACTTTGTGAAAATATTTGAGTACTGAAAATTTTGTGAATTAAAGAACTACAAGACTCAACCTATTTCGGACTATGTGTTACGTTATCGAAATTTGGAAGAGGAATAGCACAAGGTTACCTTATTTTTCCTCTACCTATCATGTACTTATTGATACATGAATAAAGAATAATATTATTGCTCATGCTTCTCATATCTCGGGTTGTTTCTATGTGTTTTATGCTCCAGGATTTGTGCTGTAGATCTATTCTTGTTTGGTCCAACCTACCCTTGATGAGATGAGAAGATTACCGTAAGCTGGGGTGAAAAGGGACATTTTTCTTTTCATGACGCAAATGTTTCTTTTTCATAGTTTTTTTGTGGAAGGAATGAACCTGTCATCTAAAAATTTCCCTTCAACCTTTTCAATACATACTTTGGATCTGGTAGCCTATTATATTGAAATTTAACTTGCACCCAGTTTCCTCAACAACATTGAGTTCTTTCTTAGATTTTGCGTCATTCTTTTCCACAATGCCTCCTGCCTCAGTCTCTGAATCCTCCTCGTCATTGACTCCACATTGTAATAAATACTCATTATTTTAGTGTTTCTTATATTATTGAGCAAGTTAATTCTGAAAACGACTATGAAACCGGCAAATACTAGTTTTAGGCAGTGTTTTATTCACCCCACTTCGACATCAGTATTGTTGAAATTGAAAAAAAATCCAGTATACATTAAATTCCAGTCAAGGGTTGAAAAATCAGTAGAATTCATAGTAAAATAATCCCAGTTGGTAACTACAAGACCAACTACCACTTCAAATATCCATACAAAACTTAAGTTATATGTTCCACTTACAATAAGTAACAAGAAGCAGGACTACCAACAGTATGAAAATCAAGTTGAACACGTGTTTTTTACTTTCATGTGTTCAGAAAAATCTCTTCCATCAAAGTAAATTGAGTAGAACTATGTAGATTTAATAAATTAGAAGTTATTGTTAAATTTAAAATTTTTCCAGTTTTCGTCCCCTCTTACCCCTGCGTCCCTATTCTCATCGTTCTACGATAATTTAAATTCTATGACCCTAAAATCACAGACAATGATTTATTGTACATGAAATGCATTACTTGGTAAAGGTACACACCAAACAAATTTATTTGTGAGCTGATAAATTTATAATCAAAGTCAACAACCGAAAACAGTGCTGTTCAAGCCTGCATCAAGGGATCACTGAGCGTCTTGAATAAAAACATAATAAAATTTGGAAGTCAGTAGGCCTAAAAAATGAAGCTCTGGTTAGTGGGGATCGACTTTATCCAAGAGGGCTCATCAACTTGTTACGCTTTAGAAGTCATGCTTCATAAATAAGAAACCTGGAAATAGATGAAACTGTAGTGTAAAAATACTCAATTTTCGGGTAACTATGTGACAAACATAATATCAACTTACCAAAGATTCGATTTTTGATGTTTGACAATTCTCAATAGATAAAGCAGAGCCGCACTGCAGATCATGAACACAAATGTTTCAAAGCCTGTCGTTCGGTGGATGTAGTTAAACTCTTCCAAGTAACGGACAAACACTTCAAACATCTGTGAAAAAATTTATTGTTCAACAATATTGAAAAATAAAATTTTCTTTCTTGAAAGATTTGAACAAGATAGTATCAAACACTAGTGAAATAATAAATGGGGTTTCGACTGGATTGAACTACTCATTAATCGAATTACTGTATGCTTAATTATTGGTGTTTTTTCAATTATTTTAAATTATTATAAAAATATTGAAAATTAATCATTAAATATGAGTGATATTTCAGAAATTTCCACTCAGAAGAAATGAGTATAACAATCGGTGTGGCAGAGTTGAATCAAGTAAATGGTTGGACCAGTATTATTATGCTTAGAGAAAAAACTTCTCCCTATAGCCTACTTTGAATGAGATGTGCTGGTATTTTAAAATAAATTTTAGATCATTCCAATAGTATAAAACATCACCAATCAATAATTATGTTTTCTTCTTCAATGTTCAAAAATTCAAAATTATCAAAAAAATTTATGAAAATTGTCAAGAAAGTTTTTGAATTTGATGTCTACTGCAGAACATACATTTGAGAAAATTATATTTATGTACGGTTTTGATACCGTTCTAATAGAAACAGTTGATAAGAACATTGGTTGTCTTAACAAGTAATTTGTATGCCATACATTATTATCATAGAAGCACTTTGAAGGCTATCGTTAAAGTAATTCTTTTTATAATAAAGTTATAGTGTTGAAAGGAGAAAGTCACACTGCTGAGCAAATAAATCACGATCCTGCCGCTTTAAAAAGGTTTTATATTATTTTTGATAAAATATATGAGAAGATATATTGCAGTAGATATTGCTTGAAAAATCTTCAAAAGTAATTAATAAATACAGTACGATGTATTAATACCAGTAGGATGTATTAGATACCCTAATATGATGGATATACCAGTAGAAATTCAATTTTGTAATAGAAATTTCCAACTAATTTTTAAATGAATCAAGTTCTGTAACGCCGCCACCAAAAAATGCTACTTATTCTCCCTTCTGTGTCGTACTGATTGTTATCAACTGATTTTTTTTCATAAAGGACGGCAGAATACAATTACGCACAGATCAGATTTATCAGATTGAAACAGTTCCCACATACATATTCAACTAGTTCTTCGATTACTAATTGTATGGGAAAGCATCTATAGAAAATAGTACGGGTTCACATTGTAGGCATATTCCAAGTGATTGTAATGTAAAATGTTAACACATGTAGGTCTCATTAATAATTCTCATAAGATATAAAAACATAGGATAATTTGAGATATTCAGGGAAGGAAGGCTATATGAAGTTATGAACTCTGTTATAATATGGATTCATACTTGAGTATTGACTGGAAAATGGAAAACAATTCGAAAAATCCAGTTGAATAAAGACGGGTGATTTGTAAGAGTGTGATGGAACAAAAATAAATCATGAATATCTATAATTATTTTTATCGCCTTTCCAATGTTACTCCAGCTCTTACCGTACTTAACAATAATAATTACGTTCATACTGCTCATATCGATTTTCTAAATTGTCAGCTTTATCTGATAACTGGGAAAAACTTGTACCGAGGGATTTTAAAATGTCTAAGAAATGATAAAAAGTTGACATTTTTAATTATTTTCTTGGCGTTTCAAGTTCTATAAAAATGAACAGGATAAAAATGATCAAATAGATCAATCTGATTTTCAGATTCAGCTAAGTGTTACAAATGATGTTTCTTTCAAGAGGTAATGGAGATTATTCCGAAATCATTGCTTTTTTCTTTATTGCTTGATTTTAGTTCGGTAACTTGTATTAGACAAGGAAATGAATTATGACAAAATATATAATACGGTAAAAAATATTCAATTTCTCTTTTTAGTTTTCATTAGCCAGGAATTACTGCTATAGATAAAGAGTTGAGCGAGACTACTATTACTATATGACTACTGTATGGGTTCAGTATGTGACTGTGACTATGATGGCCTACTGGCATCATTACATAAATGTTGGTAACTGGTGTTTGAAAAAATAAATTTCATATCAAATGTAAGGGAACGTCAATCAGAAGTAGGGATGGGGAATTAAGATATAGGTATTCAACTTGGGCATGATGTTTATAAAGATGATGATGATGATGATGACTTACCAAGTACAGAAACGAAGTAACTGTCACACCTCTCTTTTTCGGATTTTCCAAAAATATACTAACAGCACTCAAAGCACTAGTAAGGCCAGGAAAAATGTAATAGTGGAATCTACCCATTGCATTCCTGTAAGATCAAAAGCTAGTACATATATTACATGAAATGAAACTATGATTTTTTTCTGAAAAAGCATAGGTATTTACAAACAATGGAGAAATGTATAAAATTATTGTATAATAATCCTTCTTACCTAAAAACAAGTAGGTCTATTTATTTATGCCAGAAAATAGTGTGCGATACTTTTCAGAATAAATGACATAATGATGAATAATAAGAGTTGAGAAATACTTTATGAAAAATGCCAAATTCATACTGTATAAATACTGATAATACTGGAATTGAACAATATGCATGATGAAAAATACTGGAAATTGATATTTCAATCATTTTGACTGATTTAGTTGAACTTGTAACTTAGCATAAAATCAATGTTTTTCCTATAGTAGCTATATTTTACCATATAAACTTTCTTCAAGGTGAGAATATTTGTTGAATTACTGAATAACACGAGAATGAGATGAATATAAGTTATATGAGAAAATGTATGCCTATACTAGCAGCCTACTTGAACAAACTAACAGTAGCCCACTAGAGGAGAAAGGCTGCATAAATCGTACCATTCACAGACCATCAAGTGACTGAAGTGATTTATTTCCAGAATTTAATATTCTACGAAACCCAAAAAGTCTAAAATATTTGTTGATCGACAAATGGCAAGCTAACATATTATCTTATAGCAAAAATTCCACTTTTTTAAATATGCCTATTTTAATAAATATTATTGAATTTTGTCAATATTTAAATTTTTTTCTATTTAATATGAAAATATAAAATATTTGCCACTTTTTAAACCAAGTTTTTAAAATTGACAATAATGTTATAGATATTTATAGGTACTGTATTTGAACTGGCCTTGGCTTAGGTGTTGATGATATATCCCGCGATCCATACAGATACAGGTGCCCGAGATGAAAGCTTGTTGATCTATCTACTCTTCATTGTTCCTTTTAAAATTATTTCAAACCTATATGATAGTATTGAGAGTAATAAAAGTCCAATGATTAGAGTTCTAAATCACCAGCTGCTCTTTAAAACAAGGAATCAGTCACAAAAACATGGAGATCAACTAAACGCTGTTTAGTATCCACCAATGCACTTAGAATACAAGGTATTCGAGATACCTTGGTATCCACTCTATTTAAGAACTGTTAAGATTTTAGTAACTCTCCTCTATATGGAAAAATTTTACAAAGATTTAGATGCTATAAGAATGTTTTTCATCATGAAAAGTTGAACTAGGTAATGTTAATTTTAGAAAAATCGTCTTACCTAAAGAAACAGTTTGATGCAACAAACGTAATAACAAATACTGAACCAAACAAAGTGGATTGCAATAATTGCAAAGATTGTTGCTTGATATCATCCAATCTTAACTTATTTCCTTTCACAAGAAGTTGGAGCTGCAATAGACATTCGAAAATTAATAGAGGATAATATAATATTATATAGATAGATATACAGTAGGTACATTATAGAGCTCACAATTGATGGTACTAAAAACAACACTCATTCTCTGGAATTTTTGGAATAATATATTTACTTTTTATTTTAAAGTCTAACGTTAATTTATTATTTGTAAAATTTACACAAAAGTAAATTTTCTGTATTTCGTCGAGATTAATAAGCTTAGCTTATACTGTATTAGCGTCGAGTAGCTTATGCTACCGTAATAACTTATTCTAGTTATGAATATGCTACCTATGAATTATAATAATTATTAATTATTAACTATGCTACCGACTGAATTCTAATTAAGATTGTAGGTCTATTCCGAAACGGGGCGGGGCGTAGCCGCAGTAAAACGACTAACGATTTTTAAATTAAATTTCGAGAAACTAGAAAATTGAACACAAAATATAATGGAGAATTATTTAGGAATGATTTATTCGTCAAGGAAATACGTTTCCAGTTATAGAAATGAAAAAATAAAGATTGTCATGAAAACTGCGACTTCGCCCCGTTTCGGAAAGCCAATTTTCTGACTCCAACTGTTTAAAGTCTACAACTTAGCTTAATCCCGAGCTCGGAAACCGGCCCTTAATCAATTTTCGGTACCTTGAAATCAATTTATTAATTTCCTGTTCATATGTTAATAAAAAAAATTATTGGAGTTGAAAAGTTATTTGAGTGTTTACATAATTTACTTAGTAAAGCTCTAGCTATTCCAGTATGAAAAAAGTGCTTAACGCTACAAGATTATGAATTCATTGGAAGCTTTAGACAATTGGTCATAAATTTACATAATTGAATGATTGATAATGGGAACTTCTGGAACTTCAATATTTTAAATCTCCCAGCAAATGAATTACTTTAAAAATACAGTTATTAAAGTATTCTATTCCAAAACTGTCATATTTTGAAAATGAAAAAATTGTTTATTAATATTTTTGAATTTAGGCCATTCATGGGAACAAATCATTCAAAATTGCCTTGTATTGCTTCATTTAATATATTTTATAAAAGTGGATATTAACTGAGAGAAAGAAATAATGTTGAAAATAGTATGAAGTATCTTCTCAAGGAATGTGAAGAAATGCTTTTTTTAGTAATGTACACGCGTTGACATACTCAATCAATTGGATATAAATAATTATTTTTCCATGAACATTTTTATTTTTTCTTCTATTGAGACCTATATTTGTATTTAATTTATCACGGGTGATTTCCACAGCTCTGAATGAAATGATAAATGGAATTAAGAAATGTGAGGGTATTGAAGTAATTAAAAAATAGAATAACATGTATTTAAGAATACGGAACATCAGTATAATTATAAGCACACTTACTATGTATATGATGAGATAGAATTTTCCTGTTCCCTTGATGGAATAAAATATATGCTGGAAAGATGATTTGTAACAGTTCGAAGTCCAAGGATGCATCATTTGTTCACAGTCAACACCTTTGACAGCATCATAGAAAATTTGTTTACTAATCACACTCATTATAACTAAAAACAACACTTAGTAGGATAAAACTTTTATTTGAAACTAAAAACTAGTATATCATTTAAACTACCACTTGACGCCAGCCTGAGAAAGTGTTGAATTTTAATGAGAATAGGAGTAAGTAACTGTTCAGTAGTTCAATACAGACTGGCTAAAATAACGGATGTGATTTCAATTGGTATTCAAGTTCAAGGTGAAATAAAAAGTCTTTAAGGTGTCTTCTAAGGTCTCCAATTACTGGGTAGGCCAAAGAAGGTTTTAATACAATTATAAATTATGTTACACCCTTGAGAAGGGACCTCATAGTGAAACACGACTGCATTACAACCAAACATGATTATTATATTTGTTCAAATAGAATCCAGACTGTAGACAATAACTTTTTGTTACACTTGAATGAAAATTTCAAAGAGTTACTAATTAGCGATGAATAACATTTTTTCTTTCTTATTGTGAGGCTCATCGTCGACGTATTGGAACGAGATTGTGCGATACTCTATTATTTTCAATCTCACACGGTGGAAAGAGAAGAAAAATTGTAATTAGCGAACATGTTTTATCATGTTGTGTTCTCATTGCTAGAACAATATGAAACTCATGGCCACAGGTGATTCCATATCAATGAAACAGTTGATCTCGGATACCCTTACTAACAGCATCTATTCATATTTTTTATTGTTATTTTCAACAAATAAAGAAATTATTGCGTCCCATGTTCCTCTCCTATTTTCCTATATATGGTTCCTATAGTTCTCGTATATGGAAAACTCTCAATATCTGTTTCAAAAAATAAAAAAGTTTCATTCTCGATTAATTAATTGATGTTTTTTTAGAAATTTTGATTTTCATAGAACAAACATAAAAAATAGTATGTTTGATTTTTTCGGTTAAAAAATTTCCATTTTCTTCAATATTTCGACTTTTGATTTGATTGTTTTAGATTTAATTCGTTTTAGATGTTCATTTCAACAATTCTTGAATTTAAAAATATATATTTTCTAGCGTAAATTGATTGATTCAATGTGAAACAAAATCTTGCTTCATTCGGACTTTATTGATCATATAAATTAGAGTAGAAACAAACAGTTTTGGGCTTAAGCCTGTTGTATCTAAATTTGTATGATTGTAGATTATTGAATAAATGCATCGCTCTACTCAACTCATGCTTAGGCAGTTTGTACAATGACCTTACTCATGCCAAATCAATAAAAATCTATGAAGAACATGCTAATTTGATTGATCTTTCAGGTTACCATTCGTTTATCTAGCATACATAGGAACTATTACCTATTTAATTTTTCACTCTCCCTCATTTGAATCATTCTGTGTTTTCTTTTGATTGTTGAGGTAGACTTATTCAAATATTTATGAGAATATAATTTGAATTGGATGAAACACTTGCATAAATTAGGGCTTTATCTGATGACTGGTGAAGCGTGTATCAATTTCATTCTTCTCTGATAAGGGATTCGTTGAAAGATCTTATTCAACTTTTGGCTCGGCACCCAACACCTTTCTCTTAATCTTTTATTAAAAAAAAAATTGATCCTTTTATTAATTAAATCATGATAAAGTCTAGAAAAGGACTATAAAAGATATTTAAAATTTACTAAAATTATAGGAGAAAATGGATTATGAAAACTGAGTATTGTTATCCTCTTACTAAATCATTACATTTTTTGACTATGCTTAGATACTATGTAATATATTCAAAAATGACATTCCTCATTAATATATATAATATAACGAGTTTATAGGGGTATTCTCAAGTAAGAGAATAGAGGACTCTTATTGACTATTTATTGTATCTCATAATAATAATAATGTTTGAGAAGAGACAATTATCGAAATAAGAGTTGGATAGTGTACTAAACAATAATAAACTACGGTGACAAAAACCGAACTATGTCAATGTTCTTCTTGAAAGCGGAGTAGATATCGTCAGCTCTGAAACAGAAAAATATAGATAAGAATTTCTGTGTGAGTAGGAAGGAATCGATAATAATGGAAACTGAACAATTGAACACTGCCGGTACCGTCATTGAAAAGCTATTTGAATCCAATCGAATAAACGTGCTCCAATTTTAATATAACTTGAACAATATAACTAGTATATATAACTACATGATAAAAGTTTCATCCACGTATTCTTTCAGAAAAAAATTGATATGGTACCTATATTATTTGCTAATATTTCTACCATAAAATGTTCAATGATTTCTTCCACACGTAATTCTCTCAGGAAAAATAATATGGTATAATTATACTAATTTCTACATAAAAATGTATTTGCCGTGCTGCCTATATAGCATTTGGAACCTAAGTTATATTTTGTGTAAGTTGAAACTGATATCTTGATATAGATTTGTATAATTTTAAATTGGACAGGGAAGATTCAAATCATTCAGGCCGATGAACAAAGAGAATTTCTCTGGCTCCTTTCTTTATTTTACATCACTTATGTCCCACTATACTCTTACATTACATCGTTATATGTATTATGCTAGTTGGTAACAATATGCCAATTTGGATTAGCGTTTTTCATATTATCAAAAACTAGGACAAGATCATTTTTGAAAATATGCCTTCAAGGAATAATGAATTAGGTAGCAGTTTTGTGAGCTGTTCAGGTTTCTAGATTGATAATGGTGTCTATAACCACCAAATCTAGTGTCAATTACAGTTACTATAATATATGTTACAAATATGTTCACCTGGTTCCAGTCATAGTGCTCATGAGCCGAATAGCTTGCTTCGGACAAATTTGAGGATGCATTGTTCTTATGTGGAATAGGAGGCCGCTGCACAACATGAAAGACAACTCTTCCCATGGATAATTGGGTATGACGCCAATAAATGTCAGGTATTGCGATGTTACCTATGGAAAATACAAAAATAAGTAGCCTACTTTGGGGAATAGCCTACTACTCGCAAAAACACTTTTTTCTTGTTTATTTCGTATAGAAATAATCAAATCTGTTTGACACACTCTTTCCAAAACCTTTCAAGTTCATAAGCATAAATTTTATAAATTTGAATCATTATTGCTCAACCCAACATATTCTATTATGCTTCTGTATTAAAAGTTATACTCTTCCACTCTATCTATCCTCTAAAGAGAAAAGAGAGAATGAATAGAGAGAAAACCTAAGACTTCAGAAAAAAATAAGCCAAATCTGCACAATAAAATGTTAATATTGTCCAGCATATTCGATAAATATGCTCTGGTATGAAAATATTCTTTTGTACTTAACTTACTGAATATCCAATTTAAAAAATGATGTTACTGTCATTATATAAAATGATATATTTAGCATAATAATGCAGGATATACATTATATCACATAACAATCTTTAGTAATGATGATTGTGAAAATAAATGGTACCGTACAGTAAAAAGGAGGCAATTTTATCATGCTACTATTCAAATACCATTTGCCGATATATTTTACAAACTTTTAAAATTATGTGTAAAGTTTGCTCTGGTTGGAGATCTCGGTTGAAGGTTGTCGAACTGTCATTCATTTATCTCATCTGAGATTAAAAAATTGTTTAAGACTATCTGTTTGGAACTTGATAATTAGTGAAGAATGGTTTGCAAGACAGTATAGGGTCTTTGGACCCAGGCAAAGGCCTAGGACCATATATATTTTAAATTAGCAAAAAAATTATGTGAAACATTCATGAAAGGACGAAATTGAAAATCAACAAATGGAAATGGAATGATTTGAGAGGTGATTCACCTTTAAAAGGTTTGCCAGCGCGATAAGAACAATAGGTAGATTTGGTTGTACAGCGTAGAAACTTCCTGCTAGAAACCCTGCAGGAATAGCGTAGAGTGGTGAGTCCTTCCCCAGCCATTGGCACAACCAACAGTTTATTAGCTGTAAACCAAAACAATGTATCAGAGGTTGGAGTACCAACACTTCGACTTCCTAGGTTGTTGATAAAGGCAGCGAATCAATCAATATGGATAAAAATGAACGGTAAATAGTTTTATGGATTAAAAGCACAGGTTTTAATTACATAAACATGAAATTCATTGACAGATCATTTTCAATAGATAAAAGCGATTCATTCTGAACATAGAAGTATGATCTGATTATATGCACATCACTCTGTAATGCACCCATATGAATTTATTGCCAAATAGAGTTATTATTTTTACAAATAAAAACAATAATCATCAAAATACAATGAGTTTTGGCGAGACTGGCATATCTAATAAGACATCAAAACATAGGTCCACCACTCACATGTATTCCTTCAGAAACCTTGTGATATAACTACAGTTCTCAGCACATTCCGTCAAGTAGCATTCACCTCATCGAATGAAATATTGTCATAGAATATCCTTAGTTTATGTGAGTAGGTACCTTATAAGACAGTGCATATCCTCCGGTGAATATACCCAGTAGATACGTCTCCAAAGACAGGAAACAGCTGAACAGATTGGTCGGGTGAAGAATGAGATGTCTTGGCTCTTTGATAATATTCCGAACCATCTGAAGTGTGAAGCCCAAGCCAAAGTATTTGAGACTACTCTGGGGAATACAAGAAAATTATTAGAAGCAATTCTAGGCTATATTAAAATTATAAGATATAGAAAACGCAAATTTGTGAGACTCTATAAAATTATGAAATACTAAAGACGAGTACCAATGATTACAACAGCAAAATTTCAAGTAACTGACCATTGCCTTCAATACTTTTCAATTGAATTTATTCCAATTGCTTAGGTATATGATAGATATCATAGTGTTATTTTTCCTTGATAGACTATAAAACAATGATATTAGAAGTAGCTCTTGTCAGTACATCGGTAATCTATTGATCTGCATACATATTAGAATAATGTGACGAATATTATATCTACCTATATATTAAACATATTAATATTCGAACCCTGTAGCTTTTCGATGATAGAAAATATAAATTCACTAGTGGAAAGACTCCTTTCTTTGGAAAAACTCTGTCAAAGAAGGGCGCTTTTTCTAATTATCAGAAATACTTGAAATTTACGACATTCATTGTGATTGGCAGTCTTTTATTAAAAAGCATCCCAAGTTGCATAAGCCACTCACAAGTTGAGAACTGACAGCACTATTATAATGTATGTTCGCATAATTGATACTAACCAAAATAATGTAGCTCCTACATTCTCCTTCGTGGGGACATGGGTTTGAGTCAGTTGCGGGTTGAAGTTTGACTTTTGGAGGTGTGAAGAACCTGTATTGTTAGAAACAATAAAATAAAAAAGTATATTCCATTAAAGATTAATTCACTGGATAGTGTTTTTCAGTTTAGTGGAATTTAAAAACGTTCTACCTCCACAAAATGTAATTAATAAGAGGATATGTTTCTATAGGCTCAAATAAGGAGCTGTAGGACTTTTATAACAGGGGTTGGGTCAACCCCCCCCCCCTCCCAGCCGGGTTGATAGAATTGGATAGAAAACTCGGAATTCGCTGACTCGCCATATGAATCAATACCATTATGACCAGAGCAGTTTTGATTCATACGGCAGTTTAACATTGAGTCAGTGAATTCCGAGTTAGCCAATTCCAAAGACCTTGAAGAGATATAGACCCACAATGCCTATGCCTTTCCAATGATAGCTCTTACTTGAAATTGAAGGCCGCCATTGGGGTATTTAGCACGAGATATTATATCTATATATTTGTAATATTATAGATTACAAAGGCATTCGTATGTAATAATCTTATAGGTTGCCCCCTCAATGGCCGATTTCAATTCCAAGCACGACGCTAGCGCTGCATATGAGTCTATGCCTCTTTAAGGTCTTTGGCCAATTCTATCAACACCCCCAGCTCATGGACGCACCCACTCCCATCTCCCATAAGTTATAACAAATCAGATTCATCCCCCCCCCCCCATTTGAATTAGAAACCCATAAAATGTCATCGATACTGATTTGATTATTTTTGAATAATTAATATAATAATATTATATAACTATTAACTATATTTTTAATTATTTTTTATTTGGCCCCCCAAAAAATTAAGGAGTTGAAAAAACACTCCTCTATCTCTTTTTTCAGAAATTATAGTATTATAGTGTAGTACTATATAGACTACTACTACTACTATAGTAGTCTATATAGTATTCACTGATCATCAGCTTCACACTTGTGTAGAGCTACCATATTCTCTTGAATTGTTTATTTTTCCTTAAAGAAATTAGAAAAGTTATTTTTTTGGTAACGACACCTATCATTGGCTAATTTATATTATAAATCTATAATTTATTTACCACAAAGGTAACTCAAAAAATAAAATTCTTGAATCACATTTGATTAGGGTATGATTAACGATCCTGCAAACAAAATTGATGTTTCTCCTCTCTGGTTGGTGCTTCTCAAATTTTATACTAAACAATTGGTTGATGGTTTAGTAAATGTTTAATGGTTTAACAACCATTAAAAATAAAATAACAATTTTTGATGGGAGATCGAACAAGACTCTTTTGCAATTACTATTTGAAATGTATAAGTATGCAAAATATGATGGTTGTTTCTCTGTTTTTTCATCAATGAATTGCAAATATGAATGAGTTGCTGACCACATCAATGTACGGAGGTTGTGGTGATGTCCGGCTCTCAACACATACAGCAGACACGAACTGCATGCCATAAATCCCAAGGTTTCTGTGAGAGATGAGTTGGTAACAACACCAATCCTCTGTAGATATTTGTAGATTGCTTCTAAAGCCTGAAATTACAAAATATGAACGACTTGTTTAAGAATTATGGCTTACAATTTATTGTATAATTTATGTGCAATTTTATATCGAGATAATTCCATGAATAGTGAGTAACGACATAGACACAGAGCTATGACATAAATTTTCAATAATTATTATTGGTGCTTATCATCAACCCAACATAATATCATAATGTAAAGAGATTCTAAAATATTTTTTAAATCGTGTAAAGATTGAAACTAGCTCTTACAATATCAACTTTCTTCAGCAATATGAGTGTGTGAGCTTCCATTTTCCAAGCTTGTAATCGAAAGAGAGACTTTATTGCACTCATAATAATGATCTAATATAATTTAAAACTATTGCGAGAGTTTTCTAAATATCTCATAAAGCTCAAAATAGCATATAAATGACTTTCATAAAAAATAAAATGAAAATGAATTCATCAGTAACTTCATGTAAATGCAATCATGCAATAATACTACAATATAATAACTTTTTGTGTAGTTGAGAAGTTGATATTGTGGTAATTATTCATATTGAATGAAAAAGACTAAGAAATTGTCAAAAATTGTCTGTGAAGTTCGAGTTACTCTTGTATATTCGTGGACCTTAATTTCTAAATTATTCATATTAATAATATCTCTAATATCCTCTGTCATTTTATCCTGCCTGGCAAAATCGGTATTGAAATCTCCTACTACTATAACATTTGTGAAACGAGCGGTTGTAATTTCCAAAAGTGTATGGAGCAGCTCACAAAATTTTTGCCAGTCTCCATTTGGTGACCTATAGATACCTAACACTGCTACTTGAAATTGAAGGCCGCCATTGGGGTATTTAGCACGAGATATTATATCTATATATTTGTAATATTATAGATTACAAAGGCATTCGTATGTAATAATCTTATAGGTTGCTCCCCCCCAATGGCCGATTTCAATTCCAAGTACAACACTAGCGCTGCATGTGAGTCTATGCCACTTTAAGGTATTTGGCCAATTCTATCAATACCCCCAGCCCATGGACGCACCCACTCCCATCTCCCATAAGTTATAAAAAATCAGATTCATCCCCCCCCCCATTTGAATTAGAAACCCATAAAATGTCATCGATACTGATTTGATTATTTTTGAATAATTAATATAATAATATTATATAACTATTAACTATATTTTTAATTATTTTTTATTTGGCCCCCCAAAAAATTAAGAAGTTGAAAAAACACTCCTCTATCTCTTTTTTCAGAAATTATAGTAGTCTATATAGTGTAGTACTATATAGACTACTACTGTAGTCTATATAGTGTAGTACTATATAGACTACTACTACTACTATAGTAGTCTATATAGTATTCACTGATCATCAGCTTCACACTTGTGTATATAGTAGTATATATAGTGTAGTACTATATAGTGTAGACTACTTCTACTATAGTGTTATATAGTATTCACTGATCATCAGCTTCACACTTGTGTAGAGCTACCATATTCTCTTGAATTGTTTATTTTTCCTTAAAGAAATTAGAAAAGTTATGTTTTTTGGTAACGACACCTATCATTGGCTAATTTATATTATACATCTATAATTTATTTACCACAAAGGTAACTCAAAAAATAAAATTCTTGAATCACATTTGATTAGTACCACATATGCATACACGTGGATAGGGTATGATTAACGATCCTGCAAACAAAATTGATGTTTTTCCTCTCTGGTTGGTGCTTCTCAAATTTTATACTAAACAATTGGTTGATTTAGTAAATATTTAATGGTTTAACAACCATTAAAAAAGAAATAACAATTTTTGATGGGAGATCGAACAAGACTCTTTTGCAATTACTATTTGAAATGTATAAGTATGCAAAATATGATGTTTGTTTCTCTGTTTTTTCATCAATGAATTGCAAATATGAATGAGTTGCTGACCACATCAATGTACGGAGGTTGTGGTGATGTCCGGCTCTCAACACATACAGCAGACACGAACTGCATGCCATAAATCCCAAGGTTTCTGTGAGAGATGAGTTGGTAACAACACCAATCCTCTGTAGATATTTGTAGATTGCTTCTAAAGCCTGAAATTACAAAATATGAACGACCTGTTATAGAATGGCTTATAATTTATGTGAAATTTTATATTGAGATATTCCATGAATAGTGAACTGACAACTGACATAGTAACTGAATAGTAACTGACATAGGCACAGAGTTATGACATAAATTTTCAATAATTGTTATTGGTGCTTATCATCAACCAACATAATATCATAATGTAACGAGATTCTAAACTATTTTTTAAATCGTGTAAAGATTGAAACTAGCTCTTACAATATCAACTTTCTTCAGCAATATGAGTATGTGAGCTTCAATTTTCCAAGCTTGTAATCGAAAGAGAGACTTTATTGCACTCATAATAATGATCTAATATAATTTAAATCTATTGTGAGAGTTTTGTAATAATTATCTCATAAAGCTCAAAATTAGTTCAAAATAGCAGCATATGCATTACTTACATAAAAATAAAATAAAAATGGATTCATCAGTAACTTCATGTAAATGCAATCATGCAATAATACTACAATATAATAACTTTTTGTGTAGTTGAGAAGTTGATATTGTGGTAATTATTCATATTGAATGAAAAAGACTAAGAAATTGTCAAAAAACCACTGATTTCAGTGGTAAATCAGTGTTTTTTTGACAATTTCTTAGTCTTTTTCATTCAACAATATAATAACCATGCATAATATTGAAGATTTTTAATAAAATTCGGATATTTGATACCTTTATACAATATAACAATTGAAATATGAATCGCAAATTATTTTTCGATTTAATGATCACAGTATATTGAAGGCACTTCAATCAAATAAAATTTATTTCCTCCAAAAATACAACAAAAATATCAGCATTTAAAAATGATACATTATTAATTTTAAACTTAATTTCATAAACTATATTAAAATAAAACAAACCCTGAAATCAATACCACTTGATAATATAGAACTTAAAACAATGCTAGTTTTATGAATTAATAATAAGTTACTGTAATAATAATGAGAAAGGGAAAAGCTTACATAGGCAACATATTGCCTGTGCGTAAGCTAGAGTTGAGACTTTTTTAGGAAAATTTAAAAAGGAAATGAAGTTTTTAAATATTAATTGGAGGAAAAGCTAAAAATAAATAAATTAAATACTTAGAAACAAAAACAATGTAAACATTGTAAACTATATATTTATAGTACTTGAAGTGTTGTGGAAATATTTTTATTATTACCCTGTCATTAGAAAGCACAGTCAAATACAGAAATGAATTACATTAATAATTATTGAGTTTAAATTGATTACCAAGTACTGAAATGTTGTTGTTGAGAATCCCCTTCTAGAAGAATCCACCAGGAAAATTGCTATTCCTCCCAGAGAAGCTGGCAACAGGGCCAATGTGTAGTAGTTGAATCTCTGGAGACTGTTCCTGACCTCAAAAATAGTTTATTAGAGAAAATCAGTTGAAAATTGAATTTTCCATCATTTTTATGAATGTAATGAAGATGAAGTAGATGAGAGATAGTGAAGATACCAATGAGTAGGAAAAGAAAATCAATTATTAAATCATTATAAATATAGTCTATTATAAAATGAACTATTATAAAATCAATATTTTGTAAAAATGAGAATAACATACACTATTCATCAGAATAAGTACTAAAACAGTTTTACATTTACATGACCAACGATAAAAGCTCTGAGACGATTAAAATGTTATCTTTTGTGAAATAAAATACAATTATCTGTCTGAAGTAGCCAAATTCCTGGTCCAACAGTAGGTACCGTACCGTAGCCTACATTATGGTTTGTAATGACTATGACTTGGAATATGATTTTGTTATTCACATGAAATAATAATAAAAAACTGAACTCACCTGAAGAAGCACATGGAGGTTACAAAGGTGGATCCCATGCATGCACCAAATAGTGATTCACGGAAATAATGTAACAGTGTTTCTCTGATTTGTTCTATTGTGAGTTTTTTCCTCTTCATTAGATATTGAGCCTGTAATCATACTCACATATAAACCATTATCCTCACTCAAGTGAACATATAATACTGTAATAAGCTAGCCTACTATATAAAAACAAGGTATATCACAGATATGATGAGATATATAATTACAGATTTACAGCTATGTTGCAGTATAAGGATTGATAAGTGAGTCCTATACTTTTTGGGATAATATCCATCAGTCTTGATAAAATAGACTTAATTGATACAGTTTCGAAATTGAAAAACAGTTTGGAATTTTAATGGAACTCAAACTCAATAAAAATATATTCGTATAATCTTGTTCATTTCTGTATTGAATTGCTGCGAACTTGACTAAATTAAACTGAAACTTAATATGAATACGGTAACTTAGGTACTATATTGGGATTATCTTGTTCATTTCGACCAGGGAAAACACCTCAAAGATAATCAATAGGAAGTGAAACCTATCGTTTGGAAACATCACTTTCCTAGATTTTCTAAAATAAAGCAAATGTTGATTGACTGTGCAGTGTGTGCCACACCACTTTTGCTTTAGCAAAGCTCTATTCTAAATTTTATAGTGATGACAGGCTGTCGTTTGTAAGTCAAGTCCATTGAAATGCATTCTAATTATCTTAATTTATTGGGTGAACTTTTTCAGTTTCTTATTGACATAAGATTGATAATAATCATAAACGTCCACCAAAAATTTAATCTCATTCATATAAAATTTCAACTTCAAGTAAGCTATTCAATATAAAGTGATCGAATAAAAAATCATCAATTCCACTTCACATTACGCAATTTTGAACTTACCACATAAATGATAAGAAGGAATTTCGCCGATCCCTTGAAAGAAGACCACCACATATAAAGAAATCCATTTCCACAATGATCACTCCACGGATGCGCTATTTTTGAGCAATCAACATGAGAAATTTTACCAAAAAGTGGCTTACTGACTGATGCCATGACTGTTTTAAAAGACTTCTATCATAGTGACATTGTATGATACCGTATTAGAGATACGGATATTCTCGACTTTCCTGAACGTATAAACGTCTCTGGCATATCATTAGCCTTTGCTCCCGTTCTGAATTTAATTAGCCAGCTATTCCCTCTCCTAATTAGGTAAGCTAACACAGTGTGCTCATTGTAAGTGTATTACCGTATTGCAGTAGGTACTACTTGTCTCCCATATACTGTAATTCTGTCAATAAAGTAACAACAAATTAAAATTTCAATACTTTTGGTGAGAGCCGGCCGATGTTTAGATATTGCCTGTGTATTGACATCTACACAATTTCAATACCAGAATAATATTTATGAAGAAAATAACTATTATTCCCACTCTCCTTTATTGGCTCATCATTATATAGACGTGTCATATTCCTAGACTTGTTAATTGTAGCGAGTTTTGAAAACAGCGTCTTAATGCCGTCACTTGCATCCCATATGCTATTTTTTCCTGTTAGTCCAATCTCCTATCTGATTTCTGTCTATCATTTCAGAATATACCTGCTTGGTCCAAAATTCGGGTGGTCTACCTCTTTTCCTCCGACCTGCTGGGTTCCAATTTTGTACTCTCTTTGGCTATCTCTCATTTGTCATCCGTTGTGAATGCCCTATAACCATACAAGGCGCTTTTTTCTATCAGTTCTAATTTGTAATTTCTATGAGTTTTTTAATTGTAATTGTCCAAATAGATCACCGTTTCACAGTACCATAGCTACATTATGAAAAATATAGTAAACTATAATAACATTTAAAAAATTGATTAATTTTGAAAAAAATGCAGTGAATAAATTGGGTCCAGGTCGCCCAGAGCGCAACTCAGACAGTAGGTAGGCCGAGACCCGGGAAGCTTTTGTGGATATGGAAAAAAGAGAGACAAAATTCATTCTCACCCATGTAATTAAACCTCTTACACAATCACAATCATATTTTTAAATATATAGCACTGTAATAGAAGAAATAATATAATTTTTCAACTTCTGTCGTTTACATTTTCAAAAAAATAACAATATGTATTTAATTTTTGTAAGTGAAAATTCCATAATATCTTAATAATGTATAATAATTGTTTCTCAAATTCACATCACATATTATTTCAAACCAGTTTCACTTTAATTGATTGAAAATTCCCAACAGCCATGACATGACTGAGAATAACGTATCAAATCACTTATGGGAATTGACAAATCTGGATTGTTATGTAAATCATATAACAATTCATAGGATAGAGATGTCATTCTTTTGACTGTTCATTAATAAAATTTCAAATTTAAACTACAATGGAATTTTAGCTGTTCCCGTAGTAATATCATTTTTCTCTGTCCTGAAATTTTCTAAAATGAATCAATATACTTTTAAGCTTTTAGTGATTTCATTAACATAGTTATCTTATTTTTTCACCCAATTAAAAGTTTCAAGTTTGGAGAATTAATTATATTTTTGAACTAAAAAGTTAACCCGAATTGTGTGAAGTGGCCACTTATCCAGTATTCTGTAGCAATTCTAATTCCAGATGAATTCAATGATATTCATCCAGGCTTGATACTGATTATCGTAGTTCATAGACACCTTATATTAGTTGAAAATGCATACAAAATTATTCAATAATAATTTGATATTATTATAATAATATTATTTAACATTATAAATTATTGAATATAGATAAGTGGATATTCACCTTTCTTTTTAGGGCAACTAATTTTATTGAAACACAATAAAAAAATATTAGCAAGTATTCTTTATTTTATTTTAATGTGCTAAAAAGAAATAAAAGGTACTTTATAATAATATTTCAACTGTGTTTATATAGATCGTTTTTGTTCATTAAGCCCTCTATAACTCAATCATATCTAACCATCTGTGGCATAAAAATTCATTCACAACAAAATATAATGAAGCCATGAAATAGGTGTTTTGAATAAATGCAGCCTATCCAAATCAGTATCAAATTGTTAAGTAAAACAAATCAATTCAAATTCAATCCGAATTTATTGGATACAAAATCAGCATCTATTTAAATCACCTACTTCATGTAATGAATATTGAATAAATCAACATGAATGTTGCCAGTCTGGCCTGATGTCCTTCAATTAATAATTCACAAAATATTCAATTGTTATTTCATTTTTGTTGAAGCACAATTCCCTGTGATAAAAATGTGTCTAGGGGAATGTCTGTATAGCGTCTCTGACTCGTAGCAGATTGACGTTTAGTCGACTTCCTCGACAGTGGGTCCCTTGGCATTGGCGCCTGCGCCGCCGCCGGCACCCTGATGGATCTTGGTCATGATCGGCGTGCACTCCTTCTGCAGCTCCTTCAGCTTGTCCTCGAACTCGTCCTTCTCGGCCTGCGTGTTTGTCTCGAGCCAGGCGAGCACCGCCGCACACTTGTCCTGCACTTGCTTCTTCTCTGCCTCGCTCAGCTTGGCGCCCGCGTCCTCCGCCGCCTGCTTCACGCTGAACGCGTAGCCCTCCAGCTGGTTCCTTGCCGCCACGCGTTCTCTCAACTGCAAAACAAGCGACAAAAGTTTCAATTTGATCAATCAATGAGTATGTAGCATCTATTTGTAATAAGTATGGAGTATATAACAAACGTGGAACCTTCTAACAATTGTAATGTATTAAAATCGGATGGGTAAACAAAATCCCTATTTGAAAGAATTTTATAGGTCTGAAGTGGAATAATAGTCTAGCATCGCCAAATGCGATAACGTTTTAGAAGATTAGATAATATCAGGTATCACGGCTAAAATTAGAACAGCCGAATATAAATAGAAAGTTATTTGCTACTTATATAATATTATATAAAGTATTGAAAATTTGAGGTTAGGCGTAAAATATCTATTGATCGGCGACATAATGATCGATCAAGTCGCATAACGTAAAATCTAGCCAGACACCTTGGCAGAAATTTATTGTAACTAAATGGTATGCAACTAGAGGAATTAAAAAAGCACATTGCTAATTGTTATAAAGTGAGAAACAACTTATAAACCTTATAAAAATACACTGCATGTAATAAATGTACTTAAACCCCCAAATAAAAATAAATTAGAGTATTAAGGAAGTAGGAGGTTCATAGGCGCATGTATACTGTAGTGGATTTGCATGAACCAATCAAATTGTAGTAATTGATGGGCGGCAATAGTGAGCCGATTCAAATGTATTTATAAATATTTCTATAAATGATAAGATTTTGTAAATTTTTACTGTTCAGTTCATGTATTGGATATGGCCTGAGAGAGTATAAAATATTAGACCTAGGATACAAGTAATAATTTAATAGATTGGCACGAACTATTTGAACCTTTAAATGGCATAGTAGCAAATTATTTAAATTTATGTAAATTTGCAAGTCGGAAATGAAAATTGTGGAAAGAAAAGTAGAACCTGCCCCACTTGCCTGCCAGACACTACCATGGAATTTCACCAAACTTTGTAGAGCACAAGACTCTTTATTATATTGTACCGTTTAAAGACTTAAAGTTTGAATCTAATTATCATATAAGACTTTGTGATGCTGCATTAAAGCAAAAGTCATTTAAATATTTATTTAATCCCTTGGAGGAGACGACTTCAGCCACCAACAATCCAGGACTACCAGGAATTTTGGATCACCGCCAGCAACTTATGAAAATTCAGCACGTGAGTGATAAATAATCGAAATAAAATTAGGGTGCCCTCAGTGCTTCGAGTGAAATAAAAATAAAAGCTAGCTCGTCGGAAAGGTTTTAAATATTAAGAAATTAATACAAAAAAACTTGCGCAAGTCTTAAGAGGGTATAAGAAATACTTTATTGAATAGGAATGAGTCAATTTATATATCCAAAAGTACACCAATTAAAGGAATATTAAATTCTAAGCTTGTAATACTAACGTTCACTCAATCATTGATTTTATATTATAATTTGTAATAATATAATGTAGCTCTGGTTCATTGGATAAATTGATTTATCTATTTCCATCAGGTGCCGAATCTTACACCCTGAGAAATATATATATTTATTATTGAGAAATTTACTGGAAATTATAGAAATTAATATATTTATAATTATTGATTTGTCAATTCATCATTCTCTGATTTATGAAATAATATATAAAGTGAGATTACCTAAATCGACAAGCAACAGCAAGTCGATACCAAAGCTGCATGCAAATAAATGCATATTATCAATGAATTGAAAAGCACAACATGGTAAAGTTTCGTGCTATTGAGCTGAAGAATAGTGTACTGATCTGTGATATTTTATCTTGATATATTTATTCTTGTTTTTATTGTATATTTTGTTGCTCTATATATTTTCTATATTGATCTGACTTTAAAATTATTCGTTCAATATATGTATCAATTTTTTTACGGTGTACCATTCATTTTACTCCCCAATACCATAGAGTACAAATCTCATATATATATTTGTTAATTATCAGTATTAAATTATTGCAAGAGCTCCTGAATGAGCATATTAAGATTTTAGCGAAATTGTATCCCAGAAAACCACGACCAGATTTTATAGAATTTAATTCTCATGCTCTACCGATTGCAGCCAAGCAGAGGCAAAGCGTTATTCATTAAAAAATAGCGTCAGAAATATAACAAAATATTACAATTTAAAGCTATACGTTTATTCTTGATCAATTATATTATCTATGGATGAGTAAACCGTGTATCAATTTGGATATGATATTATAGATGATAACGAGGAAATATCAAATTAATAATAAAATTACCATTATTCAACTTCACTCAGTCAACTATCAATCAGTCGAGAGATAATAGTACCATATTCATTATTGATTACTAGCAGGTAACCCATGCTCCGCAAGGGTCTAATTAAAACTTGACCTACTGAAATCTTGAAGAATCTAAAATAGGCCTATAACCATCCTCGGTATATTAAAAATCTATATGCAAATTTTCAAGATAATCAGTCGAATAGTTCAGACGTGATAGTGCATCATCATTCATGTATTTCCTATCTGGTATGTGTATAAGCCAATTCTTCACATTACTATATAATAGATAACTGAAGAAGACATAATACTTGAAAACCTAACAGTATCATATTGATTTTTTCAATACATCAATTTTAGTATTGATTAGATCCTATTCAATTTGAATAAGGCAGCCTTTTGTTTCCCCAATTCCAAAACAAAATACCTTCAATATTTGTTTCACTCCGAATTTGTGTCTGATCGTACATTATAATTGAAGAATATAAATTATTACTAATTTTATTGTGATCTATTCATGTTTTTCTTATGAATTCCAATGATACAGCGTGAAACCTGTGCCTATTTCATTTGTACTGGTTGCAAAATTTCACATTAAATAATTATGCGATGAAATCCAAGTTCAATCATAATGAAAACAACTTCCTTCAAAAAATAATTTGAAATAATACGTTTCGAGGGAAAAAATCAAGAACAAAAAAATTGGAAGAATCGGGATTCGATTCGATCCGAGAAACATTCGCTCCAAAGTCGAGTACTCTACCGCTAAACCAAGACTCCGCTCAAAATTAAATGTCTTAACAACGTTATAACCTCCTTATAAACAAACAAATTTTACAACAATGGAACAATGTATGCCGTATGAAACTTCATGTCTGAAATTTGGGCTTCGAGGTGCACGAGATTGATATTTTTAGAATCTATGTGCAAAATTTGGACATCTAAATCATTCCCGTTTTTCCGGTATGCAATCCACAAATTGACATGTTTTGATGCGAATAAACACAACCCTACTCTCTCTTATTATATAGATGGAGGTTGTATGGACTGGCAAGGTTGAAATAACAAATAAAAATAGAAGCTTCAAGTTGTAGGCTATGAGAGATTGATATAGGCTATTTATTAATCATAACTTATTCCGATACACTTGGATCATTATGAAATATATTGATGGGATATTAATGGTATTGGTGTTGATTTGGAGTTGTTCTCTGCCGTGATAAGCAGAGAAGAGAGTTTCTTTAAAGTTATCATTGAGAACCTAAATATGTTTGATTAGTGCAAACAAATATAAGATTCTATTCCGATCCTCTTTGGTGCAGGACTTTACTATGGAGATAACTCCCAGTTGATGAGATGACAATTGTTTGTCATGTGGAACCTCGTTTAATAGTGAGGTGTCTTAACAAAACCATACAACCCTTTCTATGCAAAGTCAAATGCACGTTAAGGGAAAATGAAAGAAAAGTATTTTAGTGGTAGGTTTATTATCGGAGGTGTTCCTTAACCCTACATCTCACCCTCATCTGAACAAACCCTTCATTAGCACTAATACAGACAAGCATGTTGTGCCTAATAATTTTACGATCCACTAAAAAATCGACTGTTAGAATTAATAAAATCCATTAATGCCAATTCTTAAATAATTGTGTAGTTTGTTAACTATCGTTCAATCTATATGTTGAAAATTGAAAGTTGTTTTTCTCCTAAAGTGACCTGCGCTCTATTCGATAAGGCAATACAAAAAGGTAGTTTTGTTTGGATGGGCTTATCTTCCAATATAGGAATCCAATATTTCTATTTTCTCACCTTGTCATCTTCTGCCTTGTATTTATCGGCTTCCTTGAGCATTCTGTCGATTTCCTCCTTGGACAGTCGACCCTTGTCGTTTTGGATGGTGATTTTCTCGGATTTGCCGGTGCTGCTGTCCTTGGCCGACACGTTGAGGATGCCGTTGGCGTCGAGGTCGAATGTGACTTCTATCTTGGGGATGCCGCGTGGCGCCGGCGGAATGCCTGTCAGGTTGAATGTGCCCAGCAGGTTGTTGTCTTTGGTCATCGCCCGTTCGCCCTCGAACACCTAAGCACAAATCCACCAATATTCAACTCTGTATTTCACCGTGATTCTACAAAGTTGAATGAAAGTATTTAAAGTTATCATGAAGTATAATATGATTACAAAAAATTAATATGAAGAATACTACCTGTTCTCTCCCTAGATTCAGAAAATGTTGCAGGTCAGACAACCGTTTTCTGAACTCAACACAAAATAAAGAAAAATAGCCCCTTAAGCCAGTTACACAAACATCGATTTTGGACGTTCGGTTTTTTGTCGTCCATATGAATTCTACAAGATTTAACGGAACTTGACAAATATCATCATCCGTTTAATCTGATGTAATTTATAGGGACGGCAAAAAATCGTACGTCCAAAAATCGATGTGTGTGTTACTGGCTTTACACAGTGCCGTTTTACATTAAAAGTCTGCGAGAGTAGAATATCTATAATTTTTCATCATCATGATCACGAAGTTATAGTACTATAGTGGAGGCGAGTTACAATCAGTGTATTTATTATTAGGTAAAATGAAATTGAAAAAAAATAATGCGGTTTCAAAAAAATATGTATGAATGGTCACTGAAACCTTGGGTTTCATTTTTTTGTAAATATAATACTGTGGTTAGATGTTTTAAAAACTTTAACTGAACCTGATAATAATCACCTACAAATAAGCTATTCAAGCATATTTTTCGAACCTGAATAGTAACAGCCGACTGGTTGTCGGAGTGATTAGATGTTTTATCATACTGTGATTATTTTTTTTTAATGTTATCTAAACCTGATTATAATCATCTACAAAAAATTATTGAAGCATATTTTTCGAACCTGAATAGTGACAGCCGACTGGTTGTCGGAGTAGGTGGTGAAGGTCTGCTGCTGCTTGCAGGGAATCCTGGAGTTGCGCTCGACCAGCTTGGTCATGACGCCACCGGCCGTCTCTATGCCGAGCGAGAGTGGAGCGACGTCAACCAAGAGCACATCCTGGATGGCTGAGCTAGTATCACCGCTCAAAATGGCCGCCTGCACCGCCGCGCCGTAAGCCACCGCCTCGTCCGGGTTGATCGACAGGTTCAGCGCCTTGCCGCAGAAAAAGTCCTGCAATATCAACATAACAATATATCTTGATTGAATAACCTGGAGCTTTCAATTTATATCAATCTCTGAATTAAATAGGTAGTGATTCAGCGCCTTGCCGCAGAAGAAGCACTGCAACTCCTTTATATCTTAACATTGATTATTTATTGTTGAATTGATTTATTTGTTGTGAGAAATCCATATTATCTGAATCTGAAAGGGTCCACCATACATGTCGAGGTTGGCCTCCAGTCTGATCTCAAGTTTTTTGTCTCATGTTTTTATTTAGCACAATCATTATCTTAATTATATAATTTTTAATTGTTTATTTTGTAACATGATTGTAGTCTTATTATTTTATTTATATTGAATAAAGGCATTTTCTATCTATCTATCTATCTATCTATCTATCTATCTATCTAATAAAATCCATTAATGCCAATTCTTAAATAATTGTGTAGTTTGTTAACTATTGTTCAATATATATGTTGAAAATTGAAAGTTGTTTTTCTCCTAAAGTGACCTGCGCTCTATTCGATAAGGCAATACAAAAAGGTAGTTTTGTTTGGATGGGATTATATTCCAATATAGGAATCCAATATTTCTATTTTCTCACCTTGTCATCTTCTGCCTTGTATTTATCGGCTTCCTTGAGCATTCTGTCGATTTCCTCCTTGGACAGTCGACCCTTGTCGTTTTGGATGGTGATTTTCTCGGATTTGCCGGTGCTGCTGTCCTTGGCCGACACGTTGAGGATGCCGTTGGCGTCGAGGTCGAATGTGACTTCTATCTTGGGGATGCCGCGTGGCGCCGGCGGAATGCCTGTCAGGTTGAATGTGCCCAGCAGGTTGTTGTCTTTGGTCATCGCCCGTTCGCCCTCGAACACCTAAGCACAAATCCACCAATATTCAACTCTGTATTTCACCGTGATTCTACAAAGTTGAATGAAAGTATTTAAAATTATCATGAAGTATAATATGATTACAAAAAATTAATATGAAGAATACTACCTGTTCTCTCCCTAGATTCAGAAAATGTTGCAGGTCAGACAACCGTTTTCTGAACTCAACACAAAATAAAGAAAAATAGCCCCTTAAGCCAGTTACACAAACATCGATTTTGGACGTTCGGATTTTTGTCGTCCATATGAATTCTACAAGATTTAACGGAACTTGACAAATATCATCATCCGTTTAATCTGATGTAATTTATAGGGACGGCAAAAAATCGTACGTCCAAAAATCGATGTGTGTGTTACTGGCTTTACACAGTGCCGTTTTACATTAAAAGTCTGCGAGAGTAGAATATCTATAATTTTTCATCATCATGATCACGAAGTTATAGTACTATAGTGGAGGCGAGTTACAATCAGTGTATTTATTATTAGGTAAAATGAAATTGAAAAAAATAATGCGGTTTCAAAAAAATATGTATGAATGGTCACTGAAACCTTGGGTTTCATTTTTTTGTAAATATAATACTGTGGTTAGATGTTTTAAAAACTTTAACTGAACCTGATAATAATCACCTACGAATAAGCTATTCAAGCATATCTCTCGAACCTGAATAGTGACAGCCGACTGGTTGTCGGTGTGATTAGATGTTTTATCATACTGTGATTAGATGTTTTAAAAACGTTATCTAAACCTGATAATAATCACCTACAAATAAGCTATTCAAGCATATTTCTCGAACCTGAATAGTGACAGCCGACTGGTTGTCGGAGTAGGTGGTGAAGGTCTGCTGCTGCTTGCAGGGAATCCTGGAGTTGCGCTCGACCAGCTTGGTCATGACGCCACCGGCCGTCTCTATGCCGAGCGAGAGTGGAGCGACGTCAACCAAGAGCACATCCTGGATGGCCGAGCTGGTGTCGCCGCTCAAAATGGCCGCCTGCACTGCCGCGCCGTAAGCCACCGCCTCGTCTGGGTTGATCGACAGGTTCAGCGCCTTGCCGCAGAAAAAGTCCTGCAATATCAACATAACAATATATCTTGATTGAATAACCTGGAGCTTTCAATTTATATCAATCTCTGAATTAAATAGGTAGTGATTCAGCGCCTTGCCGCAGAAGAAGCACTGCAACTCCTTTATATCTTAACATTGATTATTTATTGTTGAATTGATTTATTTGTTGTGAGAAATCCATATTATCTGAATCTGAAAGGGTCCACCATACACGTCGAGGTTGGCCTCCAGTCTGATCTCAAGTCGGATATCTGACGTGTGGACCAAACAAACTATGAGGCAGACGCAGAAAATTAGCCCAAAATAAACTATATAGTTCCATATTTTCGGTTCTAGATTAGGTTCCAGTCTGATTGGAGGCCAGAAATATGAAATGATGTGATAGTATTTATGTGCTATTTCTATGCTGGTCTCATGGCATGGTCCACACACAAAAGATTGGCCTTCAGTCCAGCTGTCAGATCAGACTAGAGGCCGAACTCTATGTATGGAGGACCCTCTGAGATACAGATTATGTGGATTTCTCACAAATAAACCAATTTGACAATAAATTTATTAGTTTAATGTTGAGAGAAATGATTTTAATGCTTCTTCGGGTTCCAGAAAACTTTTTCATTGTGTTTTTAAATACTTTTATACATTTCACTATTCCATCTATCACAGGCTTGATCAAATTAATGAATATCAGACTGAACCCCAGAACGACTAGAACGGCTCAAGGCCAAAAATATGTAACTAGATAGGCTACATACTTTTACACTTCGATTTTTGGACGTACTATTTTTGCCGTCCTTATGAATCTATTAAATTGAACAGATGATGTCAAATAGATTATGTTTGTCAAGTTTCGTCCAATCTAATAGAATTCATAAGTACGGTAAAAATCGATGAATGTGTAACTGGCTTATTTTTCTTAACGGGGCTATTTTTCTTTATTATGTGTTGAGTTGTGAAAACGTTTGTCTGACCTGCAACATCTTCTGAATCTTGGGTATGCGCGTCGACCCGCCAACGAGCACGACATCATGAATGGCGCCTTTGTCGAGTTTGGCGTCGGTGAGCGCGCGTTCGACGGGCGCCAGCGTCGACCGGAACATGTCCATGCACATCTCCTCGAATCGTGCGCGGGTGATCTTCGCATAGAAGTCGATTCCGTCGTGCAGCGCGTCTATCTCCAGGCTGGCTTCAGTACTCGACGAAAGAGTGCGCTTCGCTCGCTCGCACGCTGTGCGCAGTCGGCGCAGTGCTCGCACGTTTCTCGTCAGGTCCTTCTTGTTCTTGCGCTGGAACTCGTCGGCGAAATGCTTCACCAGCCTGTTGTCGAAGTCTTCGCCTCCTGTAATAAAAAAATACACATATAGTTATCAATAGTTGACTGACAGAGTATGAAACATTGACAATAACTTTCTAATCAGATTACATTGATAACATCAGCAATAAGTTGATTTGGTATGATAAGTATTCTCCAAAAATACATTGTTTGAATTGTTCTTATCTCTGTACCAGAATCTATACATCTTAGCAGTATTTTTTCCACATCCATTTCTTCACAAAATTTTCTTTCCATCTCTCAGGAATATTGAGGAGATCAATGTTTTCAGTTCTCATGTTCTTATTGAGTTAGTATAGTTCTTTAGTACAATATTAAAAAAACCTCCGCCTTGGAGGGATAAGCGGAGCCAAGGGATGGCGGGAGATGAAGAACCAGTTCAGCCAATTAAATAAATAAATAAAAATAAAATAAATAAATGTTTATTTCCCCAAAAAAAACTAAAACTACAACATCAATTACACAAAATATTAGATAAATTACAATATTACATACAATAGTTAGTTACAAAAATTCTTATAATGTGTCCTCTACTTGTTTAGTTTTTTCTGTGTGGAAATTGACCTACTCCACTATGGCGTACCATGTTCTAGAGTAGGTATTGTTGTTTTTTTGTGCGTATTATTAATTAGTTAGTGTTTAGTAAGTCATTAGGTGGTTAGTTGTTGTTTGAAATAATGTTTTCTATGTTCTGTCTTCCTTTGCTCATCAACCAATTGTGTACTATTGTTTTGAACTTTCTAGGATGATTAATCTGTTTAAAGTTTGCAGGAAGTAGATTATATAATTTTGGTGCTAAATGATTGAAATGTCTCTGGTATAGTGCCTTCCTTGCAACACTAGTGATGAGAAGATTCCTGTATCTGGTGTTGTGGTTGTGGTTTCTGGTTTGAAATGTTGTTGGGTTCTTGTGTAATCTGCATAGTATCTCCTTGGAGTAAAGCTGTCTTGGATCCATCACGTCAAACTCATTGAATAGCTGGTCTGATGAATAGCGTGGAGGCTTCTGGTTGATGACCCTCATGATCAGCTTCTGTACCCTGAGGAGCGGTTCGATGTGCAAGAAGCTTGCACCTCCCCATCCCACAATCCCATACAGCATGAGGGACTGAGCTAGAGAGAAGTAGATAACTCTTAGACATCCCTTGTCGACCAGTGTCCTCAGAATCCTGAATCTGCAGATAGTCTTCCTCAGTCTCCCGCATAATTCATTGAGATGATGATCCCAGCGCAGAAAAGAGTCCATTGTAACTCCCAGGTATTTCTGTGACTGTTTCCTGCGAACTGTATATGAAGTGTTATTCCGTTGATTCTTGATTACTATCTCATCTCCTGTTGGCTGTCCATGTTGAGTCGCCGAAAAGGTCAGAAAGAAGGTTTTCTCGTGGTTCAATGTTAGCAGATTTTCACTCAACCAGCGAGACACCCTCTGAAGTCCAGTCTCGGCTTCTCTCCAGGTCATCTCCCAGGTCGGTTCAGAGAACAGTAGAACAGTATCATCTGCAAAGGTGGTGATTGATCCATTATTTCCATGTTGCATAATGGGTTTATGTAGAGAAGAAAAAGAATTGGTCCTAGTACTGTTCCTTGTGGCACTCCAAACTTTACAGTCAGCTTGTTGCTTATACATCCATTGACTCTGACACATTGTGTTCGGTTTGATAGGTAGCTCTTGAAAAGATTCCATGCGACTCCTCTTATTCCATAGTTATCAAGCCTTGAAAGAAGAATGTCATGTGACACCGTATCAAAAGCCTTCTTTAAATCTAAGAATACTGCCAATGGTTTCTCTTCAGTGTTTATTTTATCGGCAATCTGAGTGGTCACATAGTGGATAGCATCATTTGTACTGCGACTAGATCTAAAACCATATTGGTTTGGCGATAGAAGATTATTTTTTTCAAGAAAGCTGATCAGTCTTGTTTTGATACTCTTTTCAAAAATTTTTGATAATGTACTTAGTAATGATATGCGTCTGTAGCAATTCATATCTTTCTTATCTCCTGTTTTGAAGATTGGACAAATGACAGCTTCCTTAAGACACTGTGGAAAAACACCTTCCTCAAAAATTCTGTTTGCAATATGTGTTAAAGGCTTGGCAAGTATCGTATTATTCTGTTTGAAAAAATCTGGTTTTAAATTATCGAGTCCAGGTGCACTATTATCTTTAAGACTATTAATGATTTTTATCATTTCGTCCTCACTGACAGGTGTAAAGAATAATGACCGGCAGACTATCTGATCAGCTGCCGCATGCTCATCTGCGCCATTACAATCGCTATTTAGAATGTCCTGGGCCAGTTTTGATCCAATACTAATAAAAAATTCATTGAAAGAATTTGCCATATCTTTATCATCATCTCCCAATTTCAATTCTCTCCCTTCCAAGCTGATTTGGTGGATTTGTGTTCTTGGCCGTTGCACTTCGGTTATTTCTCTTATTACTTCCCATGTTTGCTTGGAGTTGCTGGAAGTTTCAAATCGCCTTGAAAAGTATTGTTTCTTAGCATTTTCTATTACAGTTGTTAGTAGATTTCTGTACCTTCTATAATACTCTCTAAGCTGTAGATTCGCTGTATTATTCTTGCTTTGTCTGTGTAATTTATCTCTCTTCCTTATTGATGTAATTAATCCATTTGTAATCCAAGGCTTAATTTTTCTTTTTGTGTGCGATACTCTATTAATAACTTTACATTCTTCTGTGTATTTCTTCAGTATTTCTATCATTTTCTTCAAAGCACTATCAGCGCATTCCTGCAGGTACACGGAATTCCAGGTCTCATTTGTTAGTGCTAATGAAAGTTTATTATAATCAATACTTTCATAGTAGGGTTTTCTTCTGTTGTGATTGTGTTCCACCACATCATATTTAATTCCCAGAATAGTTATAAAATGATCTGTAATAGAATTTTGGAAAACTATTGGTATTATATCTTTTTTAAAGTTTATCAGAATATGATCTATACATGAAGCGCTATTATTTCCAATACGAGTTGCCTGCTTTATACAATGTAGGAATCCATATTCACTGAGTAGATTATCATAGTCTTCCAGTTGCCTGTGCTGATTTGGTTCTTTTGTGTTGATGTTCAAATCTCCTAGAACGATGTGAAAATACTTTCCATTATCATTCAAAATCTGCCTCAGATCAATGAGAAATTCTGTTAAGTCCAAGTGTGATGGAGATCTATATAACGCTGTTATAACAAAAGTATCTTTCCCAATTTTTAAATGCATAATCAAACAGTTGGCTTGCCTAACTGCAATTTCTTTTATTTCGACAAAATAGTCGGATTTGACATAAATTATTACTCCATCATTCTGTAGGATATTGTTTTCTGTTTTGTAGCAGGTATAATTATTAATTGATTTCAAGGAAACACCACCAGCAATCCAGCATTCCGTTAAGACTATCACGTCGAAATCCACGTTCAGGTCTTCCAGTTGAATAAGAAATTCTTCAAAATTTTTATTGTAGCTTCTGATGTTGAAATTGATGATTTTCAAGTTGAAAGGTTGGATTGTATTGTTGACATCTTGTGAATTTGGAATCGAAAAGTCCTCAATGTCTAATAAATCCAAATCCTCCATCAAATCAGCCATTTTTGTTTTTGTGTTTATAATTATTTGTGTGCCAATTGTAGATATCCTTGTCCTCAACTGATTGTATTTTTTGAGTTAATGACAGCATGAGATCTTGCTCCCCAACTGTTAAATATCTGAATGAGTTGGTATGCCTACTAAGTGCTACTATTATGTGCTGGATGCTATTGTAAATCTTGAGTGGTTTAGTATTCTTCCTCACCAGGATAACATCTCTAAACGTTAAACCCTGAGCTTCATGTATAGTTAGTATTGTTAATGAGCCAGCGGGAGCCTTGTTTTTAACAGCTTCCAGTACCATTTGTTTTTCTGATTGCGTGAATGTGAGGATTAAAGTTTGTGGTTGTAGGTTGTGAGGTTCTCCGTTAGTTATTGTTGGTTCAATTGATCGAATAATTTTATTTGTAGTGCAGATATCATTATAGTAGTTAGACAACAGACAGCACACATCCATTGGACACCTGTTGGTTACTGATTGGTAAGAATCCGGATCCGCGAAAACAGAAATATTTTTCCAGACTGCTGGTAAACCACTTCTCTCGATGTGAGATATTTGTTTTGAGTCTCCAACCAGTACTATCTCGTCTGCGCCTGTCAGCTCAGAGACGAATCCCACGAAGCCGGCGTGCATAAGGACAGCTTCATCGATGAATACGCGCTTATATTTTTTGTGGCAGCCATTAATTAGAAACGACGTCACGGTTCTGTAATTTGAATTGATGATTGAGTTGAATTCATTTCCGTGTTTCTCCTGTATAGTTGATCTTATTCCTTTGATTGCGGCTCTTGTTTGAGTTAGTATGAGGTCTTCCATTGGTCGATGTTTATCAACAATTAGATGTGTTTTTCCGCTCCCTGGAACTCCATCAATCCATCTGATTCTTGGTATCTTGCATCGAGATATATCAATTTTCGAAACAGCATCCAACAGTTCCTCATTAAGCATCACTTGAGTGTCTCGACTAACCATAATATATTTTTCATTGGTTCTAAATCTGCGAGAACTGTTGTCAAATGATATGTAAGCTCCGCCTCCCTCCATACTGAATCCCATTCTATATTTTGAAGTAGTTGGTAGAAGGAACATTTTTAATTCATTATCGTAAACATTCATACTCCTCAATTCAATTTCTCTGAAGACCGACGATGAAGCATGAAGATTTTCGGTTCGAAGTGTTGAAAGAGCTTCTTTGAAAATATCTGCGTTTATTTTATCATATTGCTGTAAAAGATTTTTCAATTCAATCATGCAATTTAGAAAGTTATGGTGCTTGCTATCTTCTGGTAGATAACCTCTTGGGCATACTTTTTCTTCTGGCCGATCTGGTTCTGGAATATTGAGAAAATTCATGCTGTTAGTGCCCCTATGATAAAATATATATTTCAAATGATTAGTTGATAAGATAAAACTGAGTAAATCAATTGAGGATAAATCTGCTAGCTGGCTGAATTCATCTATGCCTACGACAAGTGGATAATTCATTGATGCCCATTCATTTATTTCCAATAGCACTTTTTTTTTTTTAAATTAAATTGATGGATAGAGTCATAGGAAGAAGCGAGTTTGCCAAGTTGTAAAATAAGTTCATTCAATGCAGAGATTTCAGAAAGGTAACATCATGAGGTGTTGAACACTCACCAAAGACTGCAGAACTCTGTCCGCTTCAACACGGCAATATCGTGTTTGGGATAATATAATTTGTATGCTTCTTATGATGATAACTTTTCTATATATTATATTAGGAAAATATAAAAAATAACAAGATCAGTAAGTGAAAACAACGTGATAATAATACTTGCATAGACAGTAACAATGTTCTGTAACTTCCGATTATTACGTAGATATGGGAGTCTCAGTTCATGAGAAAGAAAAATGAATGGTCGTTAGTATTAGTGACTGGTTTAAAAAAAAAATATTCAAAAGTGAAGTGAACCAAGTCACTCAAAATAAGATAGTAATAACATGAAAAGCAATAGCATGAAACTAATATATTATTAGAGAATCAATAGACCTATGGCACAACGATACTCTCAACATGAGATCAACTTCAGCGCTGGAAATAAGTTGATATCTGTCAGTCTATATTGGAGAAAATACAATCTATTTCTGTATCGAATTATCTATCAACAAATCTGAAAATTTATCGAATCCATACAATAATTAAATTTGTTAGAGTGATGGATTGGATGAACGAAGCTCTTGGAGGAGTTGGAGGGATAGCATGTTTTGCTGGAGAGCGTACTAAGATCGAGTATCGTAATTTTTTCAGAAGTAGGCAGTGATTTTCACGATTCTCAAGCTTTTCCGATACTGACTTGGAAATAAATTTTCGAATTAAATTATCTACTATAGGCCTAATTTCATTCAACATGACTAAAACCCTAAGTATTTGGGCATTAGTGAATGCGTATGAAATCAAGAATATTTTGCCATTTCTAATGATTTCTTCCTGGGCCAAAATAAATTGAATATGATAAACCGATCAAGCAAAAGATAAATCGCATAAAAGCGTTGGATAGAAAAGTTTTGAAAACGTTAGAAGCAATGTCTTACAACGTTTTCGATGTATTCATTTAACAATCACATCCCACTATGATAGATTACATACCGTACGTATTTAAGCGTTACTTCGTACAAGTACCTGTATATTAGTTTCATTTGATATTGGGAATAAAATTTGAATATTGTAAATCCTAATAAAAATCCAATTGAAATTCCTTCCGTCAAGGGTGAGCTTGTAGAATCCTCTTCAGTTAATATTAGTCGTTAAACTTCAATTGTTATAATCCCTTTTACCGATACAAATACACTAGGATTTGGATTTGAATTTCCTTGAAATGTGTAATTTCTCATTTCAAAAACCATTCCTTTGAATTAGATCATATTGCTTTAAACCAGTTCCATCTTTTGGCAAGTGATGATCTCGTAACTTTAAAACACATTTGAAGTGTTAATGTCCTATTAATGTCAGCCACTCTGGTAGATACAATAATATATACTTACTACTGCCATCTTGTTATAAATTGGCATACGTTGGTGTTTTCTCTCAAACTTTTAATTTTAATCCTTCAGACCCAAAAATAGATCACACATATGAATCTATTCACGCAAAATTGTTGCATTATCTCTGGTCTTCTCTTGACAGCTCAAAGTATAACAATATCATCAACAGAATTGACATCTCAACCGAATTCAACACCATCAATATCACCAGAATGAGTGAATGGATAATTATGTTATATCTCTTGTCAAACTGAGCTTATCCTGAGAAAAGTGTATTTCTGAATCTCTATTCCACTCTATTATGCCAACTCATATTTATAAATGGAGGTGATAAAGAAATAGGTAGAAGCCATACACATATATATATAGGCTACTGAAGAGTGTGATTTTAGAGATTCATAAATATATAAAATGTTTTGTGGTTCGTAAGATGAAAATTTCACATTTATTGCTCATATAACATAAGACTTTTTATATAACATAAGAGCAAAAAAATTGTACAGAATTACAATCTTCATTGATATAAGTGAAGACGGAAATATATGTGTGGTGCGGAAACCGAGGAATGTAGGTAGTATTTAGGCAGAGTGGATCTCAAGAGATCATAGCAGATGGAAAGGCCGACCACATGCAAGATGAACCTATCCGGAGAGTGGGTCATACATGGGGCACTACACGGTACATAGTATATAGCATGTCTATGTCTATAACTTATACTTTTTACTATACTTAGTCTATTTACTATTCTATTCACTATATTTACTATTCTTGACACGGTACCTACCGCTAGAGGACGCGTTGGAGTAAAATAGTAATAAAACTATGATAATGCCAATTCTAATTTAGACTGCCTAAAGTAGACTAATTATACCAATAGAATTAATACTTTTTAACACAAAATTTTAAAACAATGAAATGAAAACTGTTAACCTCGTTGCCCACATATACATCTAGTTAAGAAATGATTTTATTCGAAAATAAACGTCGATAAAACTTTACCAAGGAGAAAAGATAGCACAAGAAGATATCCCTTGATACAGGGCGTTTATATTCCAATTTCCAATATTAACTCGAGCCGATAGTCCTATTAAAGTAGGTAGTTTTGTTTTCGTGAAGCAGGTAGACTCTCATACTGTTCCGTTCATACACTCTCACCCGGACAAAACTGTAAAAATAGACAGCAGTGAACAGTAATTGACTCAAGTTAACAAGAAAGCATAAACGACCAATACCGTGGAATATCTACTTATGCTATATCTTTACTATGGTTTTACTCATTCACCATATTACTACTTATCTACTGTACTTAGTTGTAGTCAGTTTACTTAGTTTCCTCTACAATAATTGATTAATTTATTCTTTCGTGCTATTATTTGTAACTATGAGCAGCAGAACTAACCAAGATGTGTGTCTCCAGCCGTGGACTTGACCTGGAAGAGGGATCCCTCGTCAATGGCCAGGATGGAGACATCAAAGGTGCCGCCACCCAGGTCGAAGATGAGCACATTCTTCTCTCCCTTGAGGTTCTTGTCGAGTCCGTAGGCGAGTGCAGCGGCGGTGGGTTCGTTGATGATTCGCAGCACGTTCAGGCCGGCAATGGCTCCCGCGTCTTTCGTCGCCTGCCGCTGTGAGTCGTTGAAGTAGGCCGGCACTGTGATCACTGCATCTTTCACCTACACCCAACAAACAATCATTCATTCATCAACCAATCGTATACAAATAGATTAGACTCTTCTTATCAATAAATTATTGAGAGAAACAGGAGAACTAAGACTATTTTTTTAATTTCCCGAAACTTGTCTATTATTTCTCGAATAACATAACCCGGAATGAGATCAAAGTCATTATTCACATTCGAACAAAATTCCTTGTTCATAGGACGTTTACACTGGAAATTCAGTATCCAAACTATAAACAGAAAAATATAAAGTTTATATGTTTGAAAATATAAATATGAGTTTCTGTTTGGCTTGAAAATGTGCAATATCAGCACGAAACGGACGTCGCCACATCAAAGAATGCGAGTGCTTTTTCACTTAAAAGTTTTATGAAATACGATAGTAATAATCATAGTGGAAACAAGATGGATAACCAACAACGAGAAAAATATAGAAAGTGATTATTGGTAGTTGGTAGAGAACTGAGTACGGTAGATCAGAAAGAAGAATCAGTAATAGAAATATACTATACCTATACAGAGTGTTCTGAAAAAGGTGCCCATACGCAAGCTTGAAAAAATAATCCTTAATTACATACAAAACGCATGAAAAATAGACGAAATCTGTTAAGCTCTTTATTTTTCATGCGTTTTGTATGTAATTGAGGATTATTTTTTCAAGTTTGCGTTTGTCTATTGTAGACTTATTTTACATCTTTCGCTTCGAAATTAAATTTTCTACAAGTTCTGTATATTTTGTGTTAATTGTACATTTATCATAGTAAAATCTGCTTCAAACCTTGAAGAAACTTGTTTTTCAGGTCCAAGTTTCGCGTATTTCGTCACATACCTTAAAAATTACTGTAGCTACAGGTCTGGAAACGGTTTTATTCAATTTCTCAGTTAATTTTACATAAATTACGCCAAATTTTACATCTTAATTATCAGCCAACAAATACCCGCAGGGCTCCGTTTCAGCAGGGGCACAGAAATTCAAACGAAATCTTCCACCCTGTATAACTTTGTAACCAAGCATTTTCGTACCTATGTTAATTAGAACTTTTTACTTCTTTTGATGTGAGGAATTGAACAGTAGCATTATGAGTCGGAACAATCTAAAAGATTATTCATTTCTTGAAAGAGAGCCTTGAAGAGCACTTTGGTTGTACTCTCAAGTTCTGTGATTGTTTTTGTTTCGCATGGAAAGAAGCTAACCAGTGCTCCTTTACTCCATTCTTAATTGAAATGTGATGTGAGAGTTTCTACTTTGTTAGATCACAAGAATAAGGAACACATATGACACAAAAATAAATTTTATCAAGAAGGTTCCCCACTCAACGGTAAATCCGATTCTCAGCCTCAAGGAAAATCTCAACGTTTGGAGGAAAACTCTGTGGAGACTTTCCCATCCACATAGTGCGATTTTCCTGAAGACGGACTACTCAAGTACTATCATTGCTCTCCATTGAGAAAACCCTGGTTATCTTGGTGGCTCCTAACGCTGCCAATTATTTACTGTTTTAACTGTGGTTCAAGGTTTCATCCGATTCACGAGATTAAATAAGGAAATATCAATTTATGAATAGGGAAGAAGCATCCATTCATATAATTTGTCTATCTTTATATTCCATCCATTTACTCAATTATGTAATAATGAGGGAAATGGATGGGAGTTTCCATTGCAAAACATGATATTTCAACCAGATATCATAATATCCATCTGTGATATTCAGGGTTATTATCAAATTCACGAGGTTGAACATAGATATTCATCCAATAATAGGAGATGCTATATTCTTTTTCATGGTATTTTAACCTTTCACCATTCATTTCCTTCCTTTATACTGGAATGCTCATAATAAATATAGGCTGACCTTTGTGCCGAGGTAGGTCTCTGATATCTCCTTCATCTTGGTGAGCACCATGGAGCTGATCTCCTCCGGCGCGAACGTCTTCTGCTCACCCTTGTACTCGACGCGGATCTTGGGCTTGCCCGAGTGGTCGACGACGGCAAACGGCCAGTGCTTCATGTCGTCCTGGATCTTCGGGTCGTCGAACTTACGGCCGATCAGCCGCTTCGCGTCGAACACTGTGTTCTTCGGGTTCATAGCCACCTGTAAATCACACCACAACAATGCAATCAGAAACATTCAAATCAAGTTTCATTCAATGACAATATTTACATAATCCAACGTTTCAAAAATCCTATTAAAATACTGAATCTGGCAACGAGAAGATTGGAGAGTCTGGAGAAGAATCTGACAAGGAGAGACTGGTATATGATGTGGCTGTTAAAGAGGATTTTGAGAGTTTTATGGATGAACCATGTGACTAAAAGGCAGAAGAGTCCATATAGGATCGTGACTAATATGCGAGGAGTCTAGTTTACTGAAAAACTTGAAAAGAAAGTGAAAAGAAGTGTGAAGTTGTAGAGGAAGTGTCAAGGGAATTGCTGAATATTATAAAAGCGAGGGAAATTAGAGGTTTAAATTAAAGCGGTCGTCACACCAACGTCTGGTAGTGGTAGCGAGCTCGCTCCCGCGGAGGTAGTTTTTCTGGAAGCAGTTCACACCAAAAAACGTCCGCCAGTGGTAGTTTGGTTTTGTTCTTGTTTTGATGAGGCTGGTTCTCTAGAAGTGGGGGAAGGCCGGCAACCAGAGCGCTACCGATGGCGAAGTTCTGGAGCTTTCCATGTTATTAGATTGGCCACGTCAGACCGAGCTCACTACCGCTAGCGGTACTCCCACTAGGAGACGTTTCAAAAGTTCGCCTGGCTCGCGAAGTGAAACTACCGCCGAGGTACTACCTCCGCGGTAGCGAGCTCGGTGTGACCTGCACAACTTAATAACATGGAAGGCGAGTTTTTGACGTGACAACGTCTTATAAATTGGTTTGCCGGGTGACACTTCAAGAAACTGCGTTACGTTCCCACGTTATGCGCTCACAATGAGAGCGAGTGAGAGCGTTCGTTTCGGTTCACGGTCGTCTGGAAAGAGCACGAATAGGAGCAGTGGCGAGCAACGCAACAGCAGCCCGAAGACATACACCTGGAGAAAGAGTGAAACGGAGCAATCTCCTGCGAATGCGCCACTACTTAGTGAATAGGTTATGTGAATAAGTATAAGTGAATAGGTATAAGTGTAAGTATAATAGGTATAAGTGAATAGGTTATGTTGTAGTAATCACAATGTTGTGGTAGTTTTCAATCACAAAAGTAGTATAAATCGTTTCTCAGCCAATAATAATTTGTTTAACTTGAAAAAATGAGCGCGACTTGCTATGTAAAAAATTGAATCGAGCACAGTTAGCCCGCCTAAGAGCGAGAGAGACAGAGTGATTTTGTTGAGGATGTGTGAAGGTAAAAATAAAATGTTGTTAATATGAAATTCAGTGCGAGATTCTTTGTATAAATTAATGTTTTAAATATAATTCTTTGTATAAATAAATGTTTTAAATTGTTACTATTATTTCATCCTTCTTCCAACTATAGGAATGAATATTCACTTTAAAATTATTTTACCACTCAAAGTCGTTGTCACGTAAAACTTTCGCCTGTATACCAACTTTACAGGCAACTATGCAATTTTTTGACTTCGCTACCGCCGCGGACGCGAGCTCGGTGGGACCTGCCCTTAAGATGTGGCTCTTTAGGAAATTTTTAGAGTTTCATGGAAAGATCATGTGAGGGACAGGTACCGAAAATCTTAACAAAAAGTGTGAAGGGAAGCTGTAAAGAAATTTTCGATAGAACTGCTGAATATATCATAAAAGCGAGAGAAATTAGAGGTGTTAAAGATGTGGCTGTTTAGGAAATTCTCAGAGTTCATGGATGGATCATGTGAATGATAGGCACGGTACTGAAATAATTCTGGAAAGAAAGTGTGAAGGGAAGCTGTAAAGAAACTGTCAAGGGAACTGCTGAATATCATAGAAGCGAGGAAGATTGGATGCGTATAAGATGTGGCTGTATAGAAGGATTTAGAGAGTTTCATGAATGGACTTTCATGTGACCAATAGGTACTGGAAATCTTGAAAGGAAGAGTATGAAGGAAAGCTGTGAAGGAAGAGTGTCAAGGAAACTTCTGAATATCACAAAAGCGAGTAAGATTGGAGGATTATAAGATGTGGCTGTAAAGGAGTATTTTGAGAGTTTCACGGGTGGATCATGTGACTAATAGGTAGGCCTACTGAATTTCCCGAAAGAATGTATGAAGATAAGCGGGAAAGAAAGTGTCAATGGAACTGCTGAATATCATAAAAGCGAGGAAGTTGCAGTAAACCAGTTGCTGAGAAACTTTGTCTCAAAACTTTGAGAGCCTGGTTCTTCATGAATACCGTGGACTTATTCCGTGCAATTGTGGATAAGTGAAGCTAGCCACCATAATGGTAGCCAATGTCTGGAGGTGGACAGACGCATCATGAAGAAGAAGATCTGACAAAGAACATAATCAGTATCATTATTTGAGGAAAACAAAAGAACAATCTGGAGTATTTTATGGCTATCATGTAATTTAATCACACTCGCACTTTCGATTACCGACACACAAGCAAAAAGGACATGTGAGCATTAAAAAAAATGTAGACCGCAAATTCAAACTTCATGAGCGGTTATTAATAATGAACTCTGTGTATAGAGGTATATTGCAAGCACATCCCCTTTTTCATATCTTTATTGACTGGACTAATAGGCCTACACTATGCAATTTACACTATTCTGTACTGTAGTTGTTGAGTGAATTTAATTTATATGTCTTAAAATTGAAGTAGTGGCTACACCTTTCATTTTCCGCATATTATAAAACACAAAAAGTATAATGGTCGACCGACAAACGTGGCATCGCGACACATATTTCTACTGTATACCGTACAGTGAGGGCGACATCATTCCAATTCAACAATTTGATATTGAAATTTAAATTTGATTCGAGACTTATGTACGTAAAAAGAAATTGATTGAATTTTCTCATCCATGACCGTTTTGTTTTTGATTAACATGAAGTTAACATTCTTGATATTTCTACTAATTTTATTCTTCTGTTGTTTTTTTTTTTTTTGCTTTGCAGTGGGGGTTTAGGGCTCGGCAACACAGAAAACGATCTGCGATCAAAGATATAAGCTATGTTCTAAGATGTAGCTATGGATACTTATGTATTTATATTTGCAGATAGCAGATCGCTCTCCAAGTAACCGGGCCCTCATAGTACAAATCTAGAAAAAGCGACTGAATCCTAGTATAATATTTTAAAACTATTTATTATATTAGCAGTATACATATATTTTCTGAATAGGGAGAGGGCAAATTTTCCTAAATTCAAGGGGAGGTACTTCCACGGGCTTGGGGGGAGGGGCAACCCAGAAATAAGACTTCATCAAATAATCATTCGAAATTTTTAAGCACCCAGAACTGGCAACCAGGGTTCCAAAGTCATAATTTTTTCTTGTTTTTTGTAAATGGATAATGGAAGAGATCAGTTCAGAAATGATCCTCCCGTTGCAGTAATCACCGTCATTAAATGGAATGAGAATCAGTCTAAAGCTGTGTGCTGTTAGAAGCAAAATGAGAAATCATGGAATTTCATAATCCAATGTTATATTTGATATGAGAGAATAAGATCAATTTATTTTATTGAAAACTTTAAGGGACTAGTTCTCTGTAGGTACTGATGATGATGATAGTTATTCAACTGTAATATTTTACTAGTTTGAATACTAAATTTTGTGAAATTAAGAGTTTCCAGCCCAATTGTACACTAAAGCAAAGAAGTTTACAACAGTCGTACGGTTTCTCTGGAGTGTTTCATTCTGAATGTTATTTTTGGTTCATTTCGATACAGAATTGCTTGTTACGTTGGAAACGGCCACTCGAATAATCACTGAATCCTGGATATTTTTAAACACTCTGAAAACTGAAGCATAGTCAAAAGAAAGAGGCGAAAACATCACATACACCACCCACTAGCAGCTAGCAGCTTTCTAGAGCAGACAAATATTTCAGTTGAGTTGACAGTGTATTTTCTAAACAGAAACCAGTGAAGATAACCTCCGAAATAAATTAAAACTGTAAATTACCCTTCCATCCATTTCATAGATAAATAACATGACGTTGCAAGCGAGTAAATAAAAAAATTGGGTTGCAAGATACAAGTTGATCATACCATTCAATAATAGTAATCTTATCTTGAATCAGCTATTATCAAAGTTACTAGACTGTCTACTAACGTTGAGCTATTATGGTTTCTGAATGCATTTTTAAAGCATATAATATATGAAGTAGCCAACCCACTATACAACAATAATCATTGCCCCAAATTAAATCTATGATATAATAAAGGTAAGAATTGGCTAATACACGTACGGGATGGGAAATTCAAGAATGAAGCATCATCACATCTGAACTACTGGACTGATAAACTTGAAATTTTGCATATTATATAGATTCTTATTTTACCGAGGATGATATAGGTTTCTTTTAAATATGGTACTTCAAGATTCCAGTAGGTCGAGTTTTCAGTTAGTCATGTTTTCAATTAGACTCTTGCGGAACACGGGTTACATCCTAGTTTTTGATAAACTTATCAGGGTTTCTCTTCATTTAATTTCACAATAAAATATTTTTCATCGTAAGGAAGATACTAACTCTATCAAATTTTCAAGGTTTAAACACATCGAACAATAAAGTTTAATGATTTCACTTTTCCCCCACTGAAAACCTAAAATAATGCTTGCCTACAAGCAATGCCAGCTAAGGAAAAAGTCAGTTGTGAAGTGGAGGCCAGAGTCGATCATAATTTCTACGATTGACAGTTGAAGGTATCATAGTACACTAGAGTAAAGTGTAGTAAGCGTATTGTATACAGTATTTAAAAGCTATTATAGTGGGCCTATAGTATAGACCCACCTATAGATATGTATAGTATGTACACTATGGCACATAAAGTGATAAATGAATCAGAAACTTGGCTGAGAGTATAGAGATGCTGGCAGTTCAACCAACTCCAATTAAGGCAGTAACACAGGACTCTGTCCAAGTAGAGTCATCAGCTAGAAACAACTCAGACGTCTGGATTGCTGTACTGCTTAAACCAAGGATTTCCCCTCCTCCTATTGGTTGATACCATCGCGATCGCCAAACATTACAATACTTCTCCAGCATGCTTCTCCACCTGATCACATTTTCCACTCAATACAGATTTTTGTTTATGCTTGCTTTCTCTCTCTGTGTCTCTCTCTCTCTCTCTCTCTCTCTCTCTCTCTGTCTCTCTCTCTCTCTCTCTGTGTCTCTCTCTCTGTCTCTTTCTCTCTCTGTGGATTGTGTGATAGCCCTAATAGAGACATTCATTCAATCAATCTTAATCTCTCTCTCTCTCTCTCTCTCTTTGTTTTTCATAAAGGCAGCGAATGAATCAATTTCTTTTTATTTCTTCGAGTCTCTCCAAAATATTCAATTTTCACAAGTGTCATTGTGAATATTGAAGAGATATGATAATCCAATAGAAAAGATATGCCTCCTCTAGTTGATGATAATTATTATAAAAATATCGCCAATAAAAAATGTCTCAAAATTTGTATGATACAGTAGCCTACTGTAGTACGATTAAACTTTGTTTGAGTTCAGTGCACGTTTGTTTACGTCCAGATTCAATTGAGATAGATTGATTTTAATTATTATTTTGATTTGTTTAGTACCAGATCTGTTTTTCACATAATTTCACTACGTTCACAGATTGTAGTGAGAATAATTACATATAGGTTCACATTAGACTTATATTTAAACTCCATCATTAACTCTCAGTGGTTGCTGGAAGAGTTATCGCAGTAGATTTTTTGTTTAAGACCCGTTTTTTGAAAGCATCCTAGCTGTCTGACTGTAAAAGTAATATATTTATACACTATGAAACTCAATTTTCTTTGTAATTCAACACTGAAAAATGATTTATTGTTCTTTTCTCTTACAACAATTCATACCTATTTTTATCGCTTCTTCATATTTTATAAGTATCGTTCATTTATGTCCTATGATTGCTTGTGTGACAAAACAACAAATCAGGATTTGATTTGAAAAATTTAATTCGATGATAAAGTCCGACTCCCTTTGATGAAGGCCACGCTATTTTCAATGCTCTTGACCAAGTAAGTCAGTAATGATAGTTTACGTACTGGTTACGCCCATTTAGTAGCGAGAAATAAATGATAATATTATTGCACCTGTACGCCATTATTTTCGCGATTGTAGGTGTATAACGACCTTCCGACCTTAAATTTCGAATCATCTTTTGTAGCTATTTGAAACTTCGAGCTGGTGCCAACAATCTCTAATGTTGAAATTCATGATTATTTTGTAAGTTCCATCACGAATCAAATCTGGATGAGTAATTCATTATATGTTCCATCTTTTGTCAACATGAATATGGCTATTCATAAAGAGGCAATACTTGAGTCTTGGAGCCATTTTCCTTCCTTGAACAATATTTATTCTATTTTTACTCCTTCACTTATCACTTAATAATATAAATTTTAATATTGATCATGGGCATCAATTCAAAAGTAGATGCGAAGAGAATAATAATTCAGGGAAGACATGTACATAGAACTATCCAATTAGTAGGCCTATAGAGCTACTATATCACATTATGATTTTACTGTTCCAATAAATAACAAAATGAAGTTAAAGAGCAATTGCCAGAAGTTGCGCGATCAAGAAATGAAATAAGCAATTGACAGAAGAGTTGCGCAACTTATCCCAATTTTCGACGTGTAGCATACAATACCCACAAACTATAAGGACATGGGGACAATGATCTCTGACAATTAAGGTGTCTCAGTCAGTTAGTGTGTGATTGTTGAGAGGGGGGGTGTCCTGACTGGCTGACGAGTCCTTGCCTTTATGGAGGCTGTGTCTGTCTATTTTTGGACAGCTTCTGGAAATCATTTACATATCAGCACGGCACTCGAATGCACGTTTCAGAGTATACACCCACGAAAATTACTCACTATATGCTTTCGCTCGCCCTCTCTCTCTTTTTCGCTCATTGACGCACACGCACTCTCCATTGATACTCACATTATAGTTATAAGATATAGTTAGTTATAGTTATATATAGTTATAAGAAAGCATACGAAAGACTTGATAGAGAGTAGTGATCTCTTGATGGACTGAAAAAATATTTCACGGATGACTCATAGATTCATGTTTCATGAAAGAGGAGATTCATCTCAATTCATATATAGTAAGCTACGTAACTATCATGCATTCACAATCATCTATTATAATGGGGATTCTACTGATTGAAGAAACCAATTCTGAAATCAATGATCGTTTTTGGGTGAATATTGGTAATAAACCTAAATTATTGTGTAAAAAGTTTATAGAGCTGATCTAATTCATGAAATTAATGAATCACGGAGAAATTTATAAAAACTCGCCCTAATTCAAATTCCACTCCCTGTTGAGAATGTTTGATGATTGATTCTCGAATGTTGACTACGTTGTGGAGTTTCTGTTTTTTGGGTTTTTTTATAGCCCCAGTATTAAATGTTATTAGTTCGGTTTGAGGTGGTACTTGTATTTGTATTCCAGTTGTAGTTGGTATTTGATCACTGAAAGTAGTCATATCCATGGAGAAACATCTTGTATGACACACATCTGGACAAACAAATCATTATAAGGTGTTAGCAAAGCTGTATTTATCAGTTCAAACAACTTGATGTTCCGAATACGGCAACAATTGTCAATTTGAAATCAGCACATTAATTTGTCATCCATGCGATGACTCTGTCTTATTGAATTGAGACATAACTTCTACCTTCAAAGAAAAAAGACCCCATATACAGCGGGGAACAAGTTCTCGAAGAGAATGGACATGGATTTAAAAGTCTATTGACAGAAAAAAAGGGATGTGTTGAAGTGCTGTGTTATTGCACGCCGTTCGAAGATACTCATCAGATTGCGAAAGAGAGGAATGAAAGAAGGGAAGATATGAAGAGAAAGAAAGAGGGAAGGAAAGATAAAATGAGAAGAGTACAGAAAGTCAAAAAAGAGATAAAAGGTGATGTGGGATGTAGGACTTCAAAGGAAAAAAGATTCATGGTTTTTATTTGTTGTTCCAGACTTCATAGTTCATTGATGCAACTGACTAAACATCTATTTTGAACTGCAATGTCATTTACGAGCTTCAAATTCAATGAAAAATTTTAAAATGAAAATCATCAACATAATATTATTTTATTGTTTTAATGAATAGTATTACGATATCTAGTAAATTTTGTTATACTAAATACCAAAATTAACCAAAAGGTTTAAAAGCCCGTCAATGGTGGTATTAAAAAAGTAAACGTACATTTTTTGATTGACGTTGAATATATTATATTCTGTTTCAAATAGCCCCAAATAGAAGTAATAAACTATTTTATAACTCAAAACTTCATTTTGATAAAACTTTTTTTTGTGGCGTTATCATATATATATATCACCCGGCTTTTGTATTCATCAACACCGTGGGAATATTTCTTTTTAGAAATTTACAATGAAATACACTTTAATACATAATACACAATACACATAATACACTGTGGATCATAAAATTGTTCTGCATTGAAGGAAAATAACTTTTTTCTCGAAAATGTAAGGATATCATATAAAAAATAATATTATAGAAAATCTCAATTACCTGACTTTTTGCCGCATCGCCGATAAGGCGTTCAGTATCAGTGAAGGCAACATAGGAGGGAGTGGTGCGATTTCCCTGGTCATTGGCGATAATTTCCACTTTTCCATGTTGCCAGACTCCAACACAGGAGTAGGTCGTGCCCAGGTCGATTCCAATCGCTGGTTGTGGTTTACCCATGGTTGCCGTTTACTCTATAAATAGGCCGAATAAAATTGTACACAGTTGATAATCACTGAGTTTTATCCAGGAAGTTGATGATAAAGTTAGAAATCTAGTGAAAGAATAATAATATAAGGATAAGAGAATGGCAGAGTGAGGTGAGGATTTAGAGTGATAATTTAAAGATAATTGTGAATATAAACAGATAAAGGGGTTGTAGGTGAGAAATATTTACAGTAATTCTAAGAAGAATGAAAAAATTTGAAGGATAATGTGAAGAGAAGAGTAAGGACCTAGAGAATAATGTTGAAGTGAACCACTGATGAATACTGGCACGATTTCGAGGTTGGTTGGAAAATAAGTGAATCAAGTAGTTTGAAACTACTCCCTCTCTCGAAATCACTTTCCTCTCTCACTCTCTCACTTCTCTCTCTAAGACAGTAGTCCCCCCTCTCACACAACATTTCCCAGTGTATTTCCAAAACGATGCACTACACGTCATCAACGCGGCGGGTGCTCTCTTTTGAAAACGTTTTTTAAAACACAACGTCGACAGCACCTTCGCCCACCCGTTCGCCTATTCCTAACCGTCCGATTCATCTACTGCTTACATTCTGCTTCCCAACTAATCTATCTAGCGTAGTTCATGCTCAAACCCACACACACACTCAATTCCGTCAACAAGATTTTGGAACCAAATTTGAGTTCCTATCTAATTTTTTCATAAAGAACTGGTACACTGTAGTGTAACTTACAAAATTAGATGTGTATTAATATGTATATATCAGATGTATAAATTAATGTAACTTGGAAAATTCAGAAATAATTAAAAATGAAATAACGATAGAAGTATGGAGTGTGAATTCAAACGATTATTTGAATAATAATTATGATCATAATTATTATAGCTTTTGAAGAAAATGAGCTTTAATCCATTAATAATGAACAAACTTAGCGCAAAATATATATTACTTTGGGGCAACACAAATATCTATTATCTATGATAATCAAACGTGTCAAATCTTGTATCTTGATCTGACTGCTAAGAAATTTTGAAACATGTACTATATTTTTTTATCAAGAACTAATCGTAGACATATTACTTCATTTTTATTTTCTTAAAATCAAGTAATTCAAACTTAAAATGTATGAATTCAGGGCTACTTTCTTGTAGCGAATAAAATAGAATTATAGTACCCTTTAAAATCAATAAAATGATAAAACAAGAATAAAAATTGTAACGTAACCAATATATATTACAACAATATATATATAACGTAACTAGTTACCGTACGTTAAAATTTTTATTCTTGTTTTATTATTTTATTGATTTTAAAGGGTAATCTAATTCTGTTTTATAAATATTCTCAACTTATATCTAGAACTACTGTAATCTTTTCAAATTGAATAAAATAATTAATTATCATTTAATGCTTTTAAAAAGTCCGACAAAAGCTTGAAACTCTCATAGAGCTCGGGCCGCACTTATCATTCAGTGTTTCGATCCTACTTATGTCCGATATTAATTTCTGTTGAATGGAGAAGTGGTGGTGAGACAGACATTCATGTATGTCATTCACCATTCCAGGCCGTTGTAATCAGTGATCATATTATGTGCTCGGATCGAAGTGGGATCGGAAAGCTGCATGATAAGCATGATATTTCATCGAATTATACAGTCGTTGAAAATTTTAGTTTTGGAAAGTATGCATCGTGAGCGAAGAAAAACCTTGCTGTGATTAATCATTTTTAAGACTTCCGCAACTAGCACATTACGAGTATTATTTTGGGAATATTGGAAACATGATGATGGGTGCAAAAACATAAAATTCCCAATAGTAGGCTACTTACGTGAATACCTATCATCAAACTAGATTTGTGGATTAATAATTAGTTCAGGATACTCGTGAGAGAGGTCAGAAGTTTATTTCTTATGAGAATCATATTTTTTTATTCTATCTTTTTGCACATCATGATTTTATAAAAAAGTAAAATATGAAATGATAAGATAAGGGGGGAAATGTTATACAGTAGCTGAGATACAATAACACTTTGAAGCTGACACTTTAAGCTTTAAAGCTTAAAGCTGCGTTTACACCAAATTTATTGACAAAATGTTTATTTCTCCGTCGTTATAGATTCTATTAGATTGAACATAACTTATCATATATATGATGAACGTATTTGTTTGTCAAGTTCCGTTCAATCTAATAGCATCTATAGGACGGAAAAATAAACATTTTGTTAATAACTTTGGTGTAAACGCAGCCTTTTTGTATAGAACTAACTAATTGGTAAATAAAAAGAGTGATAACCAATTACTTACCAATCAAAAGTATTGGAACTAAAACAAATATTTAGAAGTTAAAACGTAACACTTAAATCAAGTTAACTTAATAAAATACCGTAAAATTGAAATGGCGTAAATGGTTTACTTATTGTGAAGTTTCAGAGCAGCTGACAAAAATAAATATATGATGAATTTTGAGAGGATTCTCCCCTCACAAAAATGTTGATTTAATTTTCATCACATATTTTATATTCATAGAACGAATTAGTGATGAGGAGAGGTTAATTAAATTACAAGGACCTCAATAATCCTAAAAGCTGATCTGACTACTCAGCTTAGTATAGAAAAATGTTTAAAAATATATTAAGCAAATCCTAATTTAATCCTACCTACATTTAATCTTTCACACTCATCATAAATTATTGTACATATTTTATGTACTCTTATAGGCGTCAGGCTCCCACAAAATATGAGGCGTATAATGAACGTGTAATGAGGCGGTTTCATAAGGAGTTTTCACAATGGCGTATAATAAAGCTCTCACAGAATATGAGGTGAAAGGCGTATCGCATGTACGTGGCGCGGACTTCTGTCATTTATGTAATGAGTGAACAAATTCTGCGTCACGTCCATGTCATAGGCCTACACCACCCCTGTGTAAATTAGGCATAAGGGAGCTGCCACATTATGAGCAATCCGAGATCCCTTATAATTATCTACATCAATATCTTGCATACTATATTTTTTAAATATATATAACCTCCTAGTAAATTGTGATTGCAAAACGCTGTCTGTGTCACTGGACCCCTAACTTGAAAGATGATTCAGTTATAAACTTAGTTCATAAGAAAGTGAAGTTTTTCAAGCAATGATCTTGAGATAAAAGTCTACCGTTTTTATAAATTAAAAAAAATGTGCAAGATCAAAGTATTACTTTATCGAATTATAATAACTGAGAGACAACCTTTCATTTCTGCTGAAAAATACTTCTTTATAAACTTACAAGGTGGAGTTTTTGGACGAATCAAAATTCTCAAACTGGACTTCCACCTAGATGTCTTTTTTATAGTAGTATAATTTTATTTAAAGACTTTACACATACAGTACCACCAGAGTCGATCACAATAATATTGTAAATCTGCTCCTCTCCTCCTCACATGAAGTGTTTTTTTTTCAATTGAATGTTTTGATAACACTATAGCATGTACGAGATTGCCCCACATTAAGGGTCATATTTATACAACAAAATATTCAAAACCAAAACTATTTTCCATATCACGTTAAGCTGCATGGATTCCGCAGACATCAGTGACAGTGAACAGTGAACAGTGAACATATAATTCCAACAAGTTCTAATTGGACTATTCCCACTCAGTCCGGCAAAGTAGATTACTTGAAAACTATACCATTCGAACTTAATTATTATTGGAATTATATTTCAACTGTTCACTTTGACTTTTTTGTGCTAATCTAGCTTTATTTCTGATTCTAAGGATGGGGAGAGTAATCAAAACAATTTATTTCTTATCTTGTAATCAAATCACATTGGAACAAACAGTACATCAAATTTATTTCGATAATTTACTTTATAACACATATTGTTTTAACATAACTGTTTAGCCATAAAATCAACAACCTGCTGAATTAAGTTTTTCTATGCTTTGATCAGAAAGAACATGATAACAAAACAAAATACGAACTCAGTTTGATAGAATAATTAATATTGTAGCAACTGTCAATCCAGAGCATAACAAGCTGTGTATTTTCTGTCGAACAATCTTCACTATCTGGTATTGGGATCAATGATTGTTTAATAGAATAACTATTATAAATCGGAATAAAAGGAAAGAGACTCACTATCATTAATAGTAGACTTTAGGAGATTTCGCAATGTTCTATTATTGGAGTATCAAGTATATTTTTCAATACTTTTACATTTTTTCTTCTAATTTTGTTTTTAAATCCAGAAAAATCCTCGTGGAATATAATCGCGTAAAATCAACTTGTGGGATTTGTTGAAGATTTGGATCATTACTTTGTTGAATGCGTTTGGATTGCCAGATGTGCTTCAATTTTCATTTGAATGTATAGCTGTACAGATAATCAATATAAAAATAAATAATACATTTCAAATAAATAACTTTGCTACACTAAACAGTAAATAAGATCTTTGCTACATAAGATAAAGATAGTATTATCGTAATTGTAAAAATATTTTATAAGTTGAATAAATTATGTTATTAAAATGAGGTAGTAGAAACAATGAAAACAAGTTGTTTTACATGAAATTTTGTCGAGTCATTGAATGCGTACACTACCTTGGAGATCAATACCAATGTGAGCACAAACTATGGATTATAGGCTATGGTTTGTGTGCTTATTTTTTATAATCTATTATTGCATTTCCACTGTCAATGAGCGTTGAGATGAACGTCTCTTGTTCTCAGGATCGTGAGAGAAGACATGCAGGCTCTTATCTTACTCCAAGAATTATAATTTTTTTGGACTTAGAAATCTTTTCGTGAATATTTTTCCAATTTCCCATTTTATCGCTTCTGGCTACTCTATTCCGATTCCTAACCAGGCTAGTCTAACAATTCAGATCCAGCCTAAATTATTTAGGATAATTATATTCATTCTTAGACTCGAATTGATTTCTATCATCTCCGTTGGAGAAAATTTCAGCAATGTTAATAGCTCCTCAGATCTAAACTTGTGTGAGAGAGAAGTAAGTATAGTAGATGAATTAAGATTATACCTTTCATCATTCATCACACTCTCACATCACAAAATTGGATCTTGAAGAAGTCTATAAGCACGCCCTAGAAATTCACAATCAATCTTCAAAATCGTTGGAGGATAATTTGACTCAAAATTTCAACATTGGATCCTACTTCTGTAGAGTGTACACATTCAAAACTCAGCGAATTTTATTGCCTTCTTGACGCGACGTGTTACTTTATGCTTATCACACACTAGCCTAAAGTGCGACGTTTGCGCACTCAATCATTCTTTCTCTCGCTCGTCTCACTAAAATCTGGATTGTAAAAAATTGTTTTATCGCTAAACCTCCTTCCCCTACACAAGGCCAGGTAAATCACATCGTAGCTCATTTATTTCAGCAGAACAAAGTTGCAGGATATAGGGTATTTTGGTCTGCGAAATCGACTAACCCTGCAAAATTTGTCCCAGAGTCGGAAAAACAGATTGCAATAATAGAAATATTCTTCCATAATGACATAGATGATAATTTATGCATGATAAATGCATCATGCATGAAGGTAATCCGCAAAAATGTAATAGATTTTGATCAGTAAATGAACATCTAAGGTAAAGCAGACTACGTTACTGCATTTGCGATTTATTTATTAATTTATAATCAATTCAAAAGGAATGTGAAATAGAAAGAGTTCTAAAATGTTGTGCTACATTGTAAACTACCGAGGTATCCGTGTATTAAAAAACAAATATTAGACCAATAATTCTAATTTTATGAAACTGGAAACATAAGGATCAGGCAAGTTATCGGTTTTTTTTAAACATATACATTCCAACCTTGTTAAAGGTTAACATTTGTTGACCAATTATATAATAAAAAGACCAATTTAAAAGACTGAGAAATCGAAGTAAAAGTTCCTACTTGAATTAATTCCAATCATCTTTTTAACATATTTTATAGATAGGAAAATGCTATTTCTAAACATCTTATTTTGTGTTTAGCACATCCAAATATATAAAATTAATTACGGTACCTCACCTGTGGCTAGGCTATCAGTATGCACAGGTAAGTTGATGAAAGCTTAAGAAACTTTTCGGTCATATTTGCGCTGATTACAAAAACATTTGATGGCTTTTAACAATTTGAAAAAAACTATTTTATATTTCATTTCTATTCACATTTTATTTGTTTATTTAATAATTTATCTGCAAGAAAATAAAAAGGTGATCAAATTTGAAAATTTACGCTACTTATTATGCTTATGTATTTATTGAGATCCTCTATTGAGAGCTCTATTTGGAACATACTCTACATTATCCGCCTTTGAAGTGGGTTCTATTATGTGTTTCTTTATAAAAAATGTTATAGATGGTTCAGTCGGGAGAAAAAGTTCAACTACTCTTATGCGGCTGCATTTTCAGAAGTTTTATAGTGTTTGACCCAAGGAGGATACACATTTTTTATGGACTGACTTATTTTATTATAGAAGAATATTGCTATTAATGAATCTGTGGTCGGAAGCTGACCGACCTATCGACCAACATTTTGAAAGACTTATCGGTCGAACTGCCACACCGCGTGCCATCGATCACTCACTCTCTCTCTGTCTATCATCACGGTTTGTTGTATTTCTATCACTTATCCTATCGGCTCGGCTCAGCGTTTGACATGTCCGACTGTCAGCCTCGGCTGGATTATTATTAGAACAGCTTCAGCTTAATTCATTTATTAATCCTAAGTTATTGTTAATAGTAATAAAACTTTAAAACAGTTAATCGATCTATAACCTAGAACAAATTTGTTACCATTAAGCTAAACATGTCAATTCTCAATTACCGTATATTCAAATATCATTAATAATAAAATGGAGTTTCATTGAATATTTTTATCACTATTAAGATACACAGATATTAAAAGTTTCAACTGACATTTAAATTCAAATCTGATACTAACATCGATTATAATTATTAAATATTTATATTTAACATATTTATATCACAACAAATCGCAAGACAATGTGCACACTGTAGAGGATATTGTTACATTATTTTCAATAAGTTCATTGTCGATCAGAGTTGTAATCAATGATCATAATATCGATTGAAACAGAGACACAGAAACAATCGGAGCTCTCTATAGATGTGGTACAGTAGTTATAGATGATTCATTGCACAATCATTACCGTATTACAAGAATAGAAATTGCTATAACAATTAATGTCGCCATTACATTTAAATATTGCAAAAGGTTTGTAAGGTAGCGTGTTTTAAGAGACATATAGACCACTTAGAATATCAAGAGTTTTGTTAAAAATTACCCTTACTAAAAATTTCCACACATGCTCCATGAACTTTTCTTACATAACATATTCAATAGGAAACCAGAAAAAATTATTCTGCTTCCTGTTTTTGAACTTTCCTTATTGAAAAACATTTATTTATAACTTTTCCATCTACTGAGCGCACTCTCAACAGCCAACAAATTCCAATTGTGTTAATCATATTATTTATTATCAAGTATTGCACAAGTTCCAACGATAACAAGTATGAATGTATATTCAAGAGGACATTTTTTCGTTGTTATAAGAATTTTAATATTTTTAACCTTGAAAATAAATAAAATAAGAGACTTAAAAAATAAACAAATGTGATACAGTAGCCTACTTGACCGCAATGAAAATAATAAATTTTTATCAGACATCTAAAGTCATAATTATTTCATCTTCTCAAAAACCATCTACTCCCAATTGAAATTCAGTATTACTCAGTAAAGGATCAGGCAACAAGCTTGAATGAAAAGATTTCATGATCAATTCACCGGTAATATGCTTAATATAGAATCATTTACAAGTAACATATATAAATAAGATAGTGATGTTCGAAAAATCCTCTCAATATAAGGAAATAATATGTGTGATGTGAGGAGGCATCTTCAAATGAAAGTGCCATCTGGAAGAAGTAAAATAATAATTGAAAGGAATAAGAATAATCTTGGAATTTCCATGGAAACTTGTGGGTATAACAGGACTTTCTAATAGATAGGTCTATCTATATGATTATATATTATTGATTTGTGAATTAAAAAGATGACAGGATTGATTAATCAAATTTCAAGTTGCATCGCGATCGATGAAAAAAAATTTCTACCCTTTTCAAAATATTCTCATTATTAAATACAACAATAATTCTCATACAAATATGAATGAAAAACTATCTTAATTCAATTAGATGACTCTTATTTAAACCGAATTGAGATATATTATTTTTGGAACAGCTTTGGATTTCACCAAAGAGGAGGGTTATCCTCAACGTACGGTATTCGTTAGGTTTGAGGCTTATTGACGATAAAGTTCATAAGATTTTATAATTTAAATTGGTAGATCATACTGAATTGAAAAAAACTGATATGGCACTCATCAATTGGAAGTTCACCATTGAAAAAAGGCATGTGAACATAGAGTGGGAGAAGATTATTGGAAAGTCGTGTCCCAATCGATGATATTTCACAGTGCTCGATAATAGTGATTGGGTATATTCCAGTATTCACAATGCCTACAGAGGCACCATACTTGGTACAGCAAGACGTATAACAAGTTTGAAGAAGTGATATAGTACTTCCACATACACAGTGGAATACTAAAGCAAGCATAAAAAACAGAGATAAGTGATCAGTGATATTATCTTTGGACTGCAAGACTACTGACCTTTCCCTTTTGCTTTGACTGTGCATGAGTTTCAAATGACTACATGAAAATGAAACCTGTTAATGAATAGTGAAACATGAGTGAGAATAAGAGGAAGGAGTAAGAGGAACTCTCTGAAATTTTACAAATAAAAAATAATAACGTATTCCTACTTGTGAGGATCTTCAAGTACCAAACTCATAATATTCTTTCGAATTTATAATATTTATATTAAAAACTCATTTTTTCAAGCTTGAATCGCCAGTCCAAAAAAAGTTTTAAACTGAAAACTATTTTTCAGCTAGAATTGTTTCAAATAGAGCCTTGATGAATTATTATTAAGTAACTGTTCAAAACTATATAATTATCTCAATGTATCAATCGAGTCTTTCCATACAACAAAATAGGAGATGTACCACAACTCTACTTACATAAAAAACATTATTTTAATCCATAAAGATTCCTACATCACATAGCCTGATAAACAATTGTAACAAGTAGCTTACTACTTTACAGTATTTAAAAAAAGAACTTTAAGTTCCCTGTAATTATATAGCACCAATAGAACAGATGTGAATTATATACTTTCTTTACATAAACTGATTAAACAATAGGCTATATAAAAATTATCATGACGTACATATCTGCAAATTTTCTTATTATTATTTAGATGGTTATTAATCAAGGTATAGAAATAGAATATAAAAAATTCGTGAACTGAAACTTTGATTAGAAGAGCCAGCAAATTCAGTGGACATTCAATCCCAATATTATTACTTAGAGAAGAAGTGAGAAAAAGAATAGTGAGCATGAAGTTTATTCAAATGATCGAATCCCTCCAATACATGTTTTTACTGTATCGATTAGGATTTTGGAGATCAATAATAATAATAATAATAATAATTGATAATTATCATTGATAGGATAAATAATGTTTGTATCACTATGTCCATTTCTATCAGTCTTCAATTGCTTTCATTTTTCTGAATGTAGTAGACATTCCCAACACCATTGCTCAATATGATTAAGTCAGGGATCATCTTTTGAATATTCTTCATGAGTTTGTTCTTTTTTTTGTTTGTTAAAATATGGCAACATTAGTATATTATATGGCATTTATAAATTTACTTTATCACAAATGTTTTTAATCTATGTATATATATAACTATTAATTTATTTATAATTATTTTATACACATATGTATAAATATAGTATTTACAGCTTTATTTTTACAAATATTAGTGCTAGTGCAGTCATTGTAAACCCCTTCTCAAATGAATTTCTGCTTTCCATAACAAATATCACATATTATTTCTGAGTAGAACAACTCTACGTCGTATCACTCCCAATTACATAATTGATATCAAGGAAGCACTTGTCTAATGTCTAAGGTGCAGTGACTTTCACCACACCTCATTTCTAACACAATAATGTCCTATCACCGACGACGCATCCTATCCTAGCCTTACAAAAATATCACCCATTTCGATTTTCTCTACCTATCTCTAACTTATGGTCTCTCGAAAAACAAATCCATAAAAACGGAACCTTTTATTAAGCTATTGTTGAAGAGTGATTAGAAGTTATCAAAAATAAATTGTAAATACTCATAATATTTTGAAATAATCATTGAATCAACTAAGAGTTTTACAATATTGGTTCACTTTTTAGTTACATTAAACCCTTCCAATCTTTTTAGAAGCTTAGTGCATGAAAAATCGAGAAATATCATTACTACTTGAGGTATTAGAATAATGTAGATGTAAGAAAGTAGAACATATCACAGAAAAATATAGATGTCTTAGAAATCTATACAATTTAAGTCAACTCTGATTCAAAGTGTACAAAACATCAGAGTTTCAAGATACATATTATGCAATAGTATGCTTCTAATGATAGGAAATAATGGATATTCTATTATTTTATTGAGAAGTTAGGATGAAAATTTGTGTATACTAGCAAGCTAATGTTGCTTAAAAAATGTGCAGAAATAAATAACATAATAAATTAGCTATCTAACCCTAACGTGACCATAAAATCTCATACTTAATTGTCAAGCTTTCATCACAATCTAATCTTTATCACATTCGTTTTGTTCCTATGTGGATTATCCATACAAATTGAGTTCACAAGTTCTGTTTACATATAGATTCCCTCCAACAAGTACTTACTACATATTGATGCACTGACTGATGTAACATTTATTATTGTTTTTTAAGTTTCTGCTATTTCGAGGAGAGTATTATAGACATCAATATATTTAACACTCATAAAATCAAATGAAGATCAAACAAAAAAGTTTGTTTGGTAACTGTTCTTACATTCCTATTAAATACATTTGATCACATTACATTCCCATTCTAAGACTTTCTTGTCAGTACAAAATTTATATTCTATTCAATTAATCAATTGCATAATGTTGTTTGGACAAAAAAAGTTACTCTCCGAATTATATAGAAATAATTATCACAATGAGTGGGTAGTGAACATTATATAGTTTTTCATATTATTCATTAAGATCTAATTTATTTTATTAGTAAAAAAAAAACAAAAGTAGGCAATATGAAATCCATCAATCACAAATCTTAAAAAGATAAGAAATAATTTAAGACTACATTTCTTAACTTACTTTTGATGGAAATGAATTAAATCTGGATCAAAGTTCTTGTTACTACTTGGAAGTAACAAGTTTCTTGTTCTTGTTGCTTAAGATTACTCGGATGAGACCGTTCTTGCTTTTATTCAACAAAGAGTAAAAAAATCTTATTTATATTGCTAGAAAAATCTAATTCAATCGTCCAGGTAGCATATTTACCGTATTAACTATTAATAGAATTTAATTGATTATTATTCACTCAATTATTCTTTTAATGTCGAAAAAGGAAATAAATTGATTTTTAAGATTCACTATGCAATCATAAACAATCTTCGAATGATTGATGAAGTATATTAAAGGATAGAATTGTCGAGAATAGTAACAATTTTTCTGTCCATACAAGAAGCAATTGTATCATAAAAATCGCTACCGTACTAAATGGCGTATTATCGAATTTCAACCCAAAAATCACTTGTATTCCAAAATCAATTAATAATTGCATTCATATATATTCAAATACATTTTTTACAAAGAGTGTTCAATGTAAGAGGTAGGATTTTACCAAGTTGTACCACAATCAGTGTGGTTATGGCAGTAATAGGCAGTTGGTTCTACAGAAAAACCATTAGAATATTGATTAATATCAGAGCTGCCTCTGGTACGATAAATTAATAATATAATGAAAATATACTTCTTTGAATTCAGTGTCCTCATCAATAGATTATATTTCAAGAGAACTGGAATCAGACACAGGTACCTAATTCAATAAAAATGTATTCCATCCACAACGGCAATTTCGATGAAATAGAAAAGAAGATTATTATATTATTGATGAAATTACTAATTTTGTAAAGAGAAATACCAATATAGTAGTTGGGATGCCAACAATTCACTCAAATCATTTTACGATCAAAATTAACCCTGACTTTATAATATAAGAGTATTTTGAGGTATTCCTGAACAGCTCAATAATTACTGAGTTGTTATTACTAATGAGCTATTTGTAAAATCATATTTTCAATGGAATTCATTGCTGAATTCTATTCATGGATTCTCATATTCCTGGATTCAGTGACGTATTATAAAAAATGGAGGTATATCGAGTAAGTTATATTTATTTAAGTAGGCTATATAAATGAGGTGATATTGCAATGACCGTTCACTTGCTTCCAATCATCATCAACAATAATATATCATCGGAGATTAATAGTGAGGAATATTTTGACTTTTGGTAGTTATTAAATTCATCAGAGACTACCTAGATGACAAATATTCATAAACAAATACAAAATTCACTTCTTATTTTGGATAGATGATTTTACATCTGAAAATACAGTAAACAGTTGAGTTGAAAATTATAAGAAACAGATTGGTCATTGCACAATGCTATTCAATGTGCATCTTGCATAAATAAAGAATGCAACTTTCATTAGAGAAGTTAATTCTCATTTAGAATCGATTCATTATTGAAAGATCGATCTTCCATAATTAATAGACGCGTGAGTTGATTCTCGTCTTTCAACTACTCAATGGCTATTCATTCAGGAACATCATATATATTTGGCAAGAGAAATCAGTACAATAATTGAAAGCAAGTGAAAGTCTTTCTAAAATACATTTTCTATTGTTCATTAATAGTTTCAAAGCGTTTTAAAACAATTTTTGTACGGAGATTTCATTATCACATGTGATAAATCATTATCCTTGAATGTATGTATACAAAAATAAGAGCCTAAGTTTAGTCTGAAAGAGGTAATATTGTTATAATATAGTAACACCTAGATTTGTATGAATGTTTCGTTTAATTTGCACTTTGAATAAGTTTAATTTTGTAAACATTTTGCTTTGCATAGCTAAATACTGGACAGAAATTGGAAAAAATAGTATCTAATTTCTAAAGTTTTGTTTGTCAATCAATGAGGTTACTCTTGCATACTGTTTAGTATGACTTTTGTACTATTGAATTTACTTAGTTCACATTATTCGTCATTCAATAATAAGAAAATTTTTGAGTGGCATCAATTCTTCACAATAAATTATTGGTTGAGCCATGCGCTACTAGCCACTGATTTTGTGAACAAACTTTATAACTAATAACAAGAGGTAGAGCTGAATTTGTGTTAAACAGAGGTAGATATCAACGTTGCTTATCTTTAAAACTATTGTTGGAATCAAACAGCGCCGTTTTTCTATGAGGAGGAGTTCCAACTCACTGAAGATCTCACCACCCACAGATCACAATAATCCGAGTATTAAACTTATCCACCTTCCTTAAAAATTAGTTGAGAGTAATATTTTCGATCGCAATGTAATTGAGGTGACCGTTCAAGATGTAATACGCCACAAAGCTCTTCTTTAAAAAATCCTTTCTTGTCATAAAAATTAAAACGTTGTTCTCATTTACATCAAAAAATGATGAGCTAAACGTTCAGAGAGCAGTTTTCACCCTGAACAGACTTCTCGTTTCAAAAATTGCAGTTGAGCCATTTACTAAATAAATAACATGTTTCAATTTATTTAATACTCCTATCATATCACAATGCAATTAATTCTCGTACCAAAACCTTTTACTTAATACATATAAAAATGCAAAACATTCTATTACAGCACTGATTTGTTATTGAAAATCAGTACGTTTGAGTCCAAATACTATTATATACCACACTTTTCATGCATTTTTTATTATTTCGAATGAGGAGTTAGAACTCGACAGTTCCTTTTCTAAAATATGCTTCACGATAACATTACTTGTTCATCAATTTGATCCTCAATTTATTTATTCGTTTCTTCGCTAAATAATACACCTAAATTAGTAATAATTTATTAAAAAACACATCACCTTAACTATCGCAGTTATTAAGAAATTGGTTCATCTATAATGCTCCCATCAATATAATACGAATCAGTTAAACTCAGTTCAATCATTCAAGTTCTCGATTGATTGGTTGATTTCTCAAGCCGACGTTCTGTCATGGAGTATTTCAAAGTTCTACTTGATGAATCACAGTTAATAATGGAGCAGCACTTTCTTTAGTGACGGTATATGTTTTAATATATTTGTCTATCCATGTCAACCACAGATATTCAGTTCCCATCCTATAGAATTCAGCTAATCGATCCTATCATTTATAGGATAAAATTATACTCATTTTATAATGTGTTGTTATTAGAAATATAATTTTTTTCCAATTTTTAATGTTGTATATCTTCTCCACAATTACTCATTGCCCACTTATTTCACTCTTATCTTATTGAATAGAATGAACATGTTTATATAGTTCATTCATCTTAATTCCAACAAGAGACTAAATACCTCTATGCTTTGTTCAAACAGATTTACACTGGGTGTGAAAGTTAACTACATAAATTTTCGGAAAAGAGAATATTTAATATTTATTGGAAGCTGAGGTTCATTCCTTGGATTTATCAAATTTCCTTTCCTGTTAATGGAAAAACAGTACCGTACATTATTGACAAATAGTTTTCCCAGAAATGTTTCTTGAGTTACTTCTTATTTGAAGTTTTCAGAGTAATATTTCATCAATATTATTGTTGATCGTTTCCCAATTATTTTTTCAAATTGAAAAGGTTATAATTCAATCAATCAATGAATGAACAGAGGATACGTTACAATGGTTAGAAGATTCCAAACGGACTTTCACCTAAAACTGCTTTGATCCCAAAAGTGAATAATTGTCACCTGATCTTGATATTGACATGAAGAAGATACACAAAACATTCACCCAGAACTGTTCCAAATACAATTAAAACCTCAACCCCACATTGCAACTACTTCAACTGTCAACTACCGCATCATATCAATAGTACCTACAATGAAAACCCCACATTGCTTCAACTGTCAACTAATCTATAACATCAATAGTACAATGAAAGCCCCACATTGTAAATCATTCAATTGTCAACACTGTCGAAAGTATTCGAATAATTTGATGGGAGCACCACAAACGATTACATTAGACGACGACGACGGGAGTGAATTAGCTATCTAGACGTTAAGTAACGGTTAAGAATGGGAGGGAGGGAGATTGGCTAGCGGAGAGCGCAGTTAACGTTGGTGGTGCGCGTGCGAATGCGAGTTGTGTATGTGGGTGGTGAGATGCTTGGACAGATAGTCGGCGCGCGCGAAGCATTTGCCGCACATCTCGCAGTGGTAGGGCCGTTCGCCGGTGTGGATGCGCAGGTGACGCGTCAGGTCGCTCTTGCCGCCGAACGCGCGGCCACAGAACAGACAGCCGAACGGCCGTTCGCCGGTGTGCTTGCGAACGTGCAGCTTCAGGTTCTCCTTGGAGCGCACCACTTTGCCGCAGAACGGGCACGGGAACGAGCGCCGCTCCGGCTGCCGGTGACGCAGGTCCGACTCCACGCCCAGCCGCAGCAGGTTGATCAGCGACCTGTTCACAATAATATGCTCTTAGAAAAATGTCTCCTCTTTGTAAAATAAAAACGCGACAAATGATTTATTTTGCCTGCATACACTCTATAATATCTTTTGGTATAAGTCTTTATGGATCTACTTCAAATCAGAACATGGATTCAATTCTCAAAGCACAAAAACAAGCTATAAGAATAATTTTACACCTAGACCCCATAGCATCAGTTGAAGAACATTTCGCTCACTTAAATATAATGACAGTTTACAGCCTTTACATCTTTGAGACAATTATGTGTGTGAAAGAAAATCTTGGAAATATTTTGACGTTAGGACATAATCATAGGTACAGCACTAGAAACAGAGATAAACTTTTACATTTGCAAAGCCATAGGACTTGAGTTCTACAAGAAGAAACCCACATACATAGGAGCCAAGTTCTATAACAAGCTACCGACGCGAATCCAACAAGAATCCCAATAAATTCAAATTGGAATTAAAGAGATATTTAACTGAAAGAGCTCTTTATAATATAGAAGAATATCTGAATGAATGAGATCAGCTCCTATGAGTTGAATTGTATTGTTGTATTCTGTGGATGTTTTATTTGTTTTGTATTTTATTTGAAATTGTATCTAATCAAAGATATATATTTTTGTCACTATTCATCGTATACATTGTACAAATTTATGAATAAAGAAATTATGAAATGAAAATGAAATGCATTAGATAGGTACAGTATTCAATAATAATATATTTATTTCCACTAAACAAGAAAAACCTAAAAACTTGAGAACAGTTTGAAAGTAGTCTGAATATGAGTCATAAAATGACCTTGACCTTTTTGTCAATCATTTGATGGTACATAGAGCTCCACTTTCAAATCAGTACCATTTACATGGAATATGTCAGTAGTTACAAGGCTTACACCGCAAGTTATCAACGATATTACCTAGACCATTCATTCTTTCTTATCCATTCCGAATGGTCTACATAGTACATGCCTTATTAGAATTCAATTAATCCAAGTCCTGAATGAAATTATCTACAGAAGTGAGCCTACTCTAAGGTCAACCCCAAAACTTTATTTTGCATTAAAAAAATCAGTTGTGTGGACTTAGTGAGTTGAACACTAACCCCACAATATGGTGGCTCTTCATGGAGTTGTCTGTGAGACTCCATATGTAGCCCATTTAAAAAATGAACTAATTAATGAAAAAATTAATAAATAATGAAATGTAAATTACAGTTATATCTAAAGTTTTTTCAACTATAATTTTTTGAGATTGTATGAATAAGTTGATGGTTTTCAAAGTGGTTAGCAAAAAATAGTAGGTTGACCTCTCTGATCCATCCATATTCTCCATGGACAGAGCGAGCGAGTCGACGGTGTCATCCTGATCGGGTGGAGGCGGTGCGTAAGGGGACTGTCCCTCGCCACCCCGCCCTGCCCCCGTGGCCGTCTCGTTGGATGAGCTGCTGGTGACCTCGTCTGAGCGACTGCTGCCTCCGGCTGCCGCCCCCGACGCCTCCCTGCCGCTGCCTCCACGGCCTCCCGTTGTCATGCTGTAGTCGGAGGCCACTGCCGCCCCTCCAGCTCCCGCCCCCGCCGCCGCCGGTCTGTGGAACGGGTTGTGTAATCGTTCCAGCGCATGATTCAACCTGCAACCGGTTCAATTAAATTAGTGATAACATAACTGATTGGCTATCATGTTGTAGAAAGTTCGAATCAGAATGAAATAGAAATGACAGTTTCCCCACTTTTTCGCTATAGTGAGGTCCACGTTATAATGGCATTATTTGATTAGATTAACATTGGTGTAGCTATCCTTATATATATAATTTGACAAAGCAAATATAGCGCTATCCTTTCTAGCTTTGCAACGCTCCCAGATCGTTTTTTAATGTAGAATATAATAATATGACAAAATATTCAATCTCAAATATGAAAATTTATTAATCAGCCATTGAGAAATATTTCTTCTTGGCAAATAAAATAAAATTTTTGATTATTTTCAACAAGAATGAACAGTTGATATTACATCAGATAAACCGGTATCAGCTATCCTCTATATTAGAAGGCAGTGGCAACGCAAAGAATCGGCAACGCTGTTTTCTCATCTTTCTACACTACCATAATAACGTGGACCTTACTATAGAAACTTTTCTTATTAAGTAGGAAAATAAATACATCAGCCTTAATAACACAATTCTTGTGTTCTCTTTATGTTATAAGACTATGATAAGTTCGTTGCATTCTTGCTATTCAGCTTATACTTATAGCTTTCAGGATGTTCGTGACTAAATTTACGCCAGGATAATGCAATAAACAAATATAATCCGAATCAAATAAATTAGGCTTGAAGTAGCCTACTTATAATAATTTCCACCACCTTCTCCACCAACAGAAACTATTAGTTTCTATGTTCATGAGCTGAGTATGTCTTCATCCTCGGAGTGAGTAATCCAATATGGCGAATAGAAAGTGATGTGGTCGTAGATCAGAAGGAATCTGTTGACATAGGAAATACCACTGTATTAGGGCCAAGCCACTTTTTCACTGGCGGCGGACGAGTCAGTAGCAGGCTAGGAAGCACTCTGATTGGCTAATTGTCAGCTGATTAGGTTGGCGTTCTGGAATCAGCTGACGATAATCTGCCAATCAGGGAGCTTCCTGCCCTGCTAACTTGTCTGCCGCCAGTGCAAAATCGCCTGAAAAAACGCTCAATGTGACTTGACCCTTAGGAAATACCATGATTACCATCTTTCCCTCCTTCGCAAACCTAGTTCACTAAATGACTTTGTGCTATTGAACTTACTTCTCTAACACAGTTATTTATTCATCTCAAAACAGAGATATGTGGTTACCTGTGCTTCTTGAATGACTTGAGGTAGCGGAACTGCATTCCGCACACGTCACAGGTGAACAGTTTGTCGGCGGGCAGCCGCGCGCGGTGGTTCTGTTCGCGGTGCTTGAGATAGGATGAGCGGTAGCGGTAGCTCTGGCCGCACTGGTCGCAGCGGAAGGGCTTCTCGTCGCCGCCGGCCGTCGAGCCTGATTCGGAGGTGGACGCGGGACTGCCCAGCGCGGGAAGCACGCCTCGCGGGATTTGACCCGCGTGCTGCAGTGCTGTGTGTTGTTCTAGCAGCCACGGCGATGGGAAACCCGCCAGGCAGATTGGACATCTGCGTCAATCACAAAAAGTAGACGTTATAATTCCATCAATCAATTACAAATAATTTCTATAACCCTTATTATACATTTTTGAGTAAATAATTTTATTCATTTATTCATATACAAATACAAACCAGGTAAAAACAACAGGCATACGCCCGAAACTGCTCTAAACCTTAATTTGGAATACAGCAGAGTCTAGAGATTTTCATTCTTTTAGTAGCCCCATCAAAATAACACTTTATTGAATTGATCAATGTTTTGAAATATTATTAATGTCAAACTATATTAGGAAAACTATTTTATGTTTATTATTGCTTGATTGCTTGTTTGTATATTGATGAAAATAAAATTTTTTATTACTGTTATTGTGTTTTGTGTGTGTTTGTGAAACTATTATTATTTTTTACGTCTATAATATTAACGTTCTCTAGATTTCCTGAGAATGGAAAGAGATCGCCTAAATAGAAAACTATCAAAATTTTTGTTTTCATTGAACTCCATGTAGATTTTAAGAATGGAAATGATGGTTCTAAGTACAAAAGGTTATAATATTGACGAAGATGTTATGATGAAGATGTTTTCAATATGCGTGTAGGTACCTTCTTCCAATTTGAGAACATTATACATTATACTCTCTTATCAATACAGCTTATACTTTACAATGGAAATATGTATGTATTTTATGAGCTCAAAATTTTGTACTCCAATTACAATCTGAACTCCAATGATTACCACACTGCACTATAAAACAGAAGATAATACAAAATATTCAGGTGTTTTTAGAGTCAAATTTTCAGAATGAGACATATATTTTCACATAAAATTTATCAGAGAAGAATATCATACTTTTTTTTAAAATTCATAAGGAGTTTTGGACTCTTGTATTACATAAAAACTGTATGTACCGTTACTAATTTGCTTTATAATCCATAAGGTGGAACCACTTGAAGAGACTGTTGTAATTTTCATTTTAGAACCTTTCAAATAATAAAAAAAAAAATTCTATACATATTTCAACTTATTTTCTATTCATTTATTTATGCAACATAATATTCATAGAGAATATAATATTAAAAAACAATGAAAAAATTATCAAGTAAGTTACACTTTTTTTATTGCAACACTAGGTACTAGTTTCAACTCTTCAAGAGTCATTCTTAAGTAAATAGAATTGAATTTGGTTGCGTTGCAATAAAATAAAGAGTAATAGATAATATTTTCATTGTGTTCTAATAATCAGTAGCCCTAGAAAGAAGAGTGAATATTCATCAATATTGGATTTTTAATTTTTATATTATATGCCTACAGTTTCTTTCTTGAATAATATTATAATGTTATCAATATTTCACATAAAATATTCATAAATTCATGGATCCAATGCCATATAACAGAACGTTAATTATATTGCATCATTTGTGTAACTTTTTCAACTTCTTTTTATCACACTTTTTTATGTATTTAAACACGACATTTTAAGTAAATAGTTAAAAACTTTTACTTACTGACTGAAGTACTTTCGATCATTTTCAACAGTCATTCTTAAGTAAATAGAATTGAATCTGGTTGCGTTGCAATAAAATAAAGAATAGCCTACTTGATAATTTTTTCATTGTGTTCTAATAAAGATCTGTTGAAATAGGATCTATCGAAAAAGATCGCTGGACGATCGAAAGTACTTCAGTCAGTAAGTAAAAGTTTTTGATTATTTACTTAATAATTGACTGCATGACGTGTTTAAATACATAAAAAAGTGTGTTAATACATAGCAGCTCAGAATGGATCAAGAAACCATCACCTCCCTTTCATCACTTACGACATGTTTTGACGCATAATGCCATTTTCAATTTTTACATAAATACGAGAAGCCCTTACCAAAATAGTGAGTACTGCATTATTTGTGTTTGTGTCCTGGCTACATAGCTAACGTGAAGAGAAGAGACTTCTCGTTATCAGTATGACGTTCTCGTACAGTTTCAACATTGAAATAGTGTGAATCGACTTACCTTAGAGTGCCAGGCTCACTATCGCCGGCAGCGCCAGCGGACGGCAGTAGGTGTTCGATGAGCATGCCCTGGTGTTGCAGCAGACCGAATAGCGAGACAGGGTGGCCGGAGGGAGAGTCACCGCCCCCGGGGGGCAGCAGCGCCCCCCAAGGGGCCCCAAACGGGGTTGACGAGCGACTGCTGCTGCCGCTCAGCTGGTCGAACGGCATACAGCGAGAGTGAGGTGCATACACGCCTTCCACCAAGCACACCTCCTACCACAAACAAATCACAACTGAATCATACAAACCAAAATTAATTAAGTTTTTCTCCAGTAAGCAATAGATCACTTTATACTATAGTACTTCTGTGAACAGTAGACCTCGCGCAGTTATAAACCACAGCCTCCTCTTATACTGTCCATCAGAGTAAATTCTGTCTGTATGTCGTGTCGGCAAAATATCGGTGTGAAAAAAACGGCTTATTGCTGTTGGGGTTGGTGTATCAAAAATGCTAACATCAAAAGGTAATCTCCTTCAAGACATACTGGCAACAGGACAGCCCGAGATCAAAGCAGAGAAAGGTCGAGAGACAATACTATGTTATTTTAGTTATTATTGCATGCAATCAATAGTTCATTTAATAGTGCATAAAAATTGCATTCAATGAGACATGCAATTAATAGTCCACACAGCAGCTGGTTTTTCATCAAGTTACATTGAGATATTGAATTGCATGTGTCATGGCATGCAATTTATAATCCACTCGACAGCCAATTTATGATGAATAGTTCTATAGTCTGATTTTTACTCTAATATTGGCATATGAAGGAGGCTCCTTTTCCTTTTATATTATCCTTGAAATTCAAAATTTCCAAAAACCTTGTATATACGTCGACGCGCAATTTAAAAAGGAACAACCCTGTCAAATTTCATGGAAATCTATTGCTGCGTTTCGCCGTAAATGCGCAACATATAAACATTTAAACAGTCATATAAACATAAAGAGAAATGAAAAACCGTCGACTTGAATCTTAGACCTCACTTCGCTCGATCAAAAAACATAACAAGGTACAGTACTGGTTTTTCTCTAACATTAAACATTTAAGTAGCCCTATTAAAATACTTCATTAGGTCACTAAATAAATATGTAATAAATGCAAAAAGTGAAGGTGATGATTACTTCATTAAATCACACAGTAAATGATCAATGTGTGGTTTTAGCCATTCATTTCCTCTTGGAACACTGTATCGAAATCATGTATCACAAGACCACCTTCTCATTAAAAAAATGAATCTGGATTCATATGAGGGACACGATGTTTAAGCGATACAGTAATTTTTCATTTCAAATGGGATCCCCAATGAAACCTAATGTCGAATTATTCTTGTAAGATAAATATTTAGCTGTTTCCATATTTTCACCAACTCTGTATAATTAAAAGCTGCGGGTCTCAAAGGTTACAATACCGTACAACAGTTCATGAGCCACTTCTCCAACCTAGGAAGTCACTAGTCTATTGAAGGCATACATATAGCCTACCTCCAAACATTCAAAACACAAAAAAGAGATATTGTTTTCGTTAAACAGGTGGTATAGGTTACAGTTACTATATCTCTGATATAGTTATAATATTTATTGTCTTTTTTCTTTAGGGCTATTTTTAATATGAATAAAAATACTATTAGTTCTGTGAACAGTAGACCTCGCGCTCAGTAAGTTACAGTGACCTGTCATGTTTTCTTAAAAATTAAGAAATAATTTAAAATGTCTAGAAAAAATCCTAAATAAACATAGGGCTTTCTATCCTATCGTACCGTGACGTGTCGTCCCGGAATGTGAGTGTGAGCGCTGTTATAAGGTCTGGCTGCCGTCGACATGCCAATCAAATCAACACATCAGAGAGCATTCTGTGTTGTCGTGTTGGCGAAAAATCGGTGTGTTGAAATTAACAAAATAAACTACCATAATGCTGATTTCCTACAAACTTCATTTCTCACTTTTCATGATTTTAGAAATCAATTTCTTTTCAATAATTGACCAGTGAGGAGTGAGGTCTAAGATTCAAGTCGACGGTTTGGCATTTCTCTTAATGTTTAAATGTTTATAAGTTATGCATTTACGGCGAAACGCGGTAATAGATTTCCATGAAAATTGACAGGTATGTTCCTTTTTAAATTGCGCGTCGACGTATATACAAGGTTTTCGGAAATTTTGCATTTCAAGGATAGTATAAAAGGAAGAAGGAGCCTCCTTCATATGCCAATATTAGAGTAAAAATCAGACTATAGATAGAATTATTCATCATAAATCAGCTGTTGAGTGAACTATAAATCGCATGTCATGACGCATGCAATTCAATATCTCAATGTAACTTGGTAAAAAATCAGCAGCTGTGTAGACTATATAAATTGAATGCCTCATTGAATGCAATTCTTATGCACTATCAAATAGGATGCAAAGAACTTATAACCGCTTGTCTGGGCGCCTAGATGTCTTCTGGTTTTCTCGCGCTAAATTCCGGAAAATGTTATATGATAACTAGTAGTTCTGTGAACCTCACTCAGTATTTTCATCCACAAGTACCTGATTGAAACTATAGACCTTATGGAAATACAGCAATAGACTGGCTTCTCCACACATCTGTGTAATCACTTGTCAGCTGATTTATGATGAATAATTCTATAGTCTGATTTTTACTCTAATAATGGCGTATGAAGGAGGCTCCTTTTTCCTTTTATATTATCCTTGAAATGCAAAATTTCCAAAAACCTTGTATATACGTCGACGCGCAATTAAAAAGGAACATACCTGTCAAATTTCATGAAAATCTATTACCGCGTTTCGCCGTAAATGCGCAACATATATAAACATTTAAAAATTTAAAAACTGAAACATTTAAAAATTTAAAAACTAAAACATTTAAAAACTAAAACATTTAAAAATTTAAATACTAAAACATTTAAAAATTTATATGCAGAGTGAGTCATATGTATGGGAACCCTTCAATGAGTTGAAGACTGTTGTAGATATACTGTAGCTTTCAGGATAAGTTATTGGCATTAGTGTAGGCTATATTGTTCATGACAAATTGAACAACAGTTTTATAATTACATGTTACTGTTGATTGGTCGATTTGGAAATTAGCATTGCTTAGGTAAGGATTTCACTAGTAGCTTACATATTACACTTGGGAGTTGTTCCAGTATTAAATCATATGTATACAGTACCCTGATGCATCATCTCTAGAAGTGAGAATCGATTCTTCTGAAATTATTGAGACATTTTCTATAATTCCATTCCAAGTGAATCTCCATTTATTATGTGAATTATAATTTAAAAATTCGTATTGCAATACATTTAAACTTTCAAGGAGGCCTGCAGTCTCAGTCTTGATGAGCATTTGAGGTACTCTATCTCTCTCTCTCTCTCACACTATATAGTTCATATTCATGGAGTTTCCAGTTCATAAAGTTTTTCTTGAGTAACCTCAAACCCAGGTTTTTTATCTTTAAACATTCTGGTACTCACACTCATCCCTTCGACTCACTGTCAATAAAAAAATATTCTTTCAATATACCGTATGTTACTAAAATGTGAAAAATTTTATGATGAATTGCTTTTTATCCATCATATTGCAATAAATATAATAGAAGGATTTCAGCCCCTGAAAACCCACACACAGCTCTAGAGTATTCGAGAGTTTCATCAATCTGACGACAGATTTCCATTGACAAAAGAAATTGTACCTTTGTAATGCTCAATGTGTACACAAATGCTAATATCCCATGACTGTGTTTATGCAGAAAATGCAATGCGAGTACAACATACTTTGCTCTCAACTAAGCTTTGCACACCAACTGAAGTTGTAGACAGATTCTATACAGTGATTTAAAACCTCTGGTAGAATATTTTTTAACAAATTCATTTCAGTTTAGATGATAATTAGGAGACTCACCCTGAGCTCATGGACGCACCCCAATTACAAACATACCCCCCCATAAATTATAAGGAATAAACCAAAAAAAGGTTGTCAGTAGTAATTTCAAACACTTCTCACTCTCAACTTTTTCTGATACCCCAGAGCATCACAAGTCATAGAATAGAGAAAAATCTATATGCTGAAAAACACACTCTTCTTCCCAAAATGGTTTGTTAGTTTATACTGTACTGGTAAACAGTATAGTATTTTTAGTTTTATTAATCGAATGTTTGAATCGTGAACACATAATAAATTAGTCAAGTGAGGATGAAACTTCTTAAAACTTAACTCCTTACAATCCAAAACTTTATATGTTTTTTTTTTTGGTTTTCAAGATATTAACTGTAGGTACCTAATTCAAGCAAATATTATGCCACACTTGTACTAATCAACAAACTATATTGATGACTTCAAGTATTAAGCTTAGATCAGATTATAATTATCGTTTTTGATGGAATTTCGAACATCAAGTCAATAATTGAAAAATGCTTTTTTGATTACTATTGAATTCCTCAACATATTTTCACCAAGTAGGTACTATGAAGATGAAAGGATAAAAAAATAAAGAGGAAACGAAATGACGCTCGTAGAATATAATATTCTATTGTCTAAGAATAACACAGGTTATAAAAGAGGCGACTCAATTGACTTTTGAAGCATTTTATTTTCCAAAAAATTGCTTTACAACTATGATATGCATTTTTCATATAGTAGTAATATAACTTGAAAAAGCATTAAAACTGGCTGAGGGAAATTCAAAGAGTCTTTCTATTAATGCGAAAATAACTTTTATCACTGTACAAAATATGGAGGATAACTTCTATAAATTTTCTCTTTCAAAGAGTGGTATCACATATCTAGTTTTAATCAATTGGAAATCAACATACACAGACAAATCACTTGCATGGTAGAAAGCATACAAATAATAATTTCTAGAATACATATAACAAACCTAAAGTTTTTAAAACTATTCAATTTGGGCAAACAAAACAAGTGCGGATGGAACATTAATACTAAATTCAATTGATTTTTAGATGATCACATCAAAGAATTCTAGCTGAAGGAACATCATGATTGTGCCCCCATTACAGCCGATTGGGAGTTCACGAAAACTATAATAAACCATCATGAACTAAAACACTGTCTTGGACAGGGATTTCAGGAACTTGATTCACTATTAGAAATATTACGTTCATTTGTGAACATAGCTGTACTGGGTTAGGCTATTTCTATAGTAGATGGCAACAAAATGTGTTAATTTATATAATTATCAGTTTATAATATTTTAAAAATCAGTAATGAATAATTTATTACAAAATCTCTGACAACATACCGCTAATTATTGATTATGTTGGGGAGTAACCTACTAAACATGTCTCAACAAGCATGTATATATTTCATTTTGATAATCAGTAGATTTTCAAACCAAAATATTTTCTAATGGAAATCTTACGTAGGTAACCACTAGAATCTGGTTTGGTTCAAATATATTTTTAGGACTAAAAACGTTGTAACATACCCTTCAGTTGATTGTGCTTTTAAAAAGATTATAATACATCTATATAAAAATTATTGTTCTATTGTAGAAAAACCAACTTTGGTGTTATTTTGATTTGTCGAATTACCAGTTCACCATAGAAATGAAGTGAATCTGGCAATGGGCACTCCTTTATTGCGATAATTACTAGAATCAAACTCCCTTAACTCTTACATTACAATCTCAGAATACGTTGCAAAAGTTACACCGTATTTGTGTAGCCTATAAACAATTACACATAATTACCGAATGGATTGAACTGCTTCAAATGAACCACTATCCTGAGTGTAACATGGAATGCTAGTAATGATATGCCAAACCAATAGAAGGTGCCTGATTGATACCAATAATTGAAAATGCGATAAATTGGAGGGCAGATATTAGAATTTATTCAATCTTTTTGGAGTTATTTAAATATAGTATGATTGTTTTATCAGTATGATTTTTCAGCTTCCCAAGATAAAATATACCCCCTGGTCGACACCGATTTTGATTTTTCCATTCAATGGACAAATATTATTTTCCAATACACTGGATGATCAGTCTTTTCAAAAATCCCATCTTTTGATTGTCCGTATTCTCCGGCCATAATAATTTCATTTCCGAAACATATCTTCAACAAAGAGTCTGTCATAAAATTCTCAAGACACATACTAATGATTTTTAATTTTGGTTTGTCTCATGAATTCTCAGCGCTATAGTAGGCTATATTATACTATAAACATTTTTTAATTATCTTATTTTTCTTGTATCTTTCTACTAAATCAAACAAGATAAAGTATACTATATATGAGAAGTGAACAGTTTGCGATTCCCAACAAATTGGAATATTGGAATTTGATTGGTTCAATATGATTTTATGAATGAAACAACGTAATTGATGTTATAGGTGCACTTGCTGTCCTTGTACCGGGGTACAGCGGTCTGTCTCCTTCATTCATCACAAACTCTTTGCTCTCTGAAGATGATTTTTTATGGGGTATGAAACCAATGAAAGTTATGTTCGTCTAAGATGGTATTCACATCAACCATCTTGAGATCAATTGAATATTAAGAAACTAAACAGTTGATGAATTTTCAAATAATTTATAATGTGAAATACGTGCCTTCACAATTTTATACAATAGGCCTAACAATACAATTGTAGTTCACCACCATAATTAAATCGACCAATTAGTTTATCATCTGTAAATTAGAATCATCAACATCACAGGCTATCACAGACTTACTGCATACATTGCTACTATTTTAACAATATAACATCAACAATATTATAACAATCCAGAGCTTTTTAAACCTGCCATGGTTCCAAACCCATCCATATATTTATTATAATTCTCCTTACCATTGCATCACACTTGGTTTACAAAAATACAAAATCTCACTTGTCAGCTTCAAATTTACTGTTTATATGGAACAAATAAAAGAAGGCAAACCACAGCCGAACTACGCTTATCACTAACAAGAATCAATCAATCAATCTAACTTTATCAGTGAACTCGAATAAAGTGAGTGCAGTGCATACCACTTATTCACGCCTCTATTCACCAACTCAATGCATCTTACATATTAGTATTGGAATTTAATATATTTATTATTCAAGGTAGTAGGTATTGCTGTGCATTTTTAATTGAACAGTTCACTCACTGTTTTCAATGTGTATACAAAATTTGATCTGAATAGTGCTTTGCGATTTTGGTGGAAGAACAAAAGTGTACGGTACAAAATAATTATTATACCCAAGTACTCTGCAGAATTTATGTTATAAACAGCAGGATATCTGATATAATATAAATCAGATTACTCAAGAATCAAATCTCGAGAGGTGTTTCAGAGATTAAAATTATGCACATTCTGAGCATATTTCAAAACTGCGATAATTAATACTTTTTCATCGTATTTTTAATTAATTGACAGAGAATCATCTAATTTCTCGAACAATTTATAACCTACTTCAGACAATTTTTAAAATAGAATTTCATAAATATTTTTTATTCTTGAAAGTAATTTCAATAGGATAGTTCTAAAGTTTTTATCAGAGATTTCAAAAAAAGGAAAGTGGAAAAATACATTATTTGAAACGGGCTTTACTTTTTGTAGTTCTGGTATAAATCTTGAAAAGGAAAAAAAACAAAAATCTGATAGTTGTATACTAATTAAATTGTTGGATAATAGTTTGAAAATTGGATTAAACATGACAAATTTATGCCTGAGACATTAAAAAAAACTTTTTAAATAAAGGGAGTAGAAGTGATTTCTTCATTGCAATGAAAAGATCCTGAGGATAAAAAGTGTCAGAAGAGCCGAAGAATCTTGAAGAGAATTTTAGAATGAGATTGGTTGAAGTGTTTTAGTGAAATAATGCACGGACCAAATAATAAGAAAAATACCAAATTTGATGAACAAAAAGTCACAGAATAGTTTTGGTGAGACTGTGTGAAATTATTCAGCTTAGAATTCATGAATAGAACATGCTGAAACAATCCATTTAAAATATTGAAAGATTTTTTCTCACACAAGAAATACATTATTAACTTTTAAATGGATTATTTCTCGTTACTGATGTGATAAGAGGGTATTTTAATCACAGGAAAATCATTTATAAAAATTGCTAATTTTTTTCACCAGTAGCCTGATGAAATTTCAAAAGCATAACCTTGCATCATTAAAATCACATAGCACATTCAGATCGTATAATGAATATTGTATAATAATCTTATCAGATTTGGACCCTTCTGTCAGTACTCAAGAATTTTATCTGTACATACATTATTGCATAAAATCTAGCCATGTTCTGAAAAATATAACTGGTATTAATCAATATAAATATGAGAGGCATGACAACAGACACATTATAATCATCTTTAGATAATTTATCGATGATGTCAATGTCAGGAACAAGCGGATAGAGAATCTCAACTTTCATTTGCTTAATCACAACCTTTCCATCAATCACCTTATCAATTCAATCACAATCTCAATCACGTAAATCACATCTTTTATAATCGATAGATTGCTCACCGAACTTACAATCTGATATCTTACAAAACAATCGTCAATAAATAATTAATTTACATATTTACATAGATACACTCTTTCAAAATAGACGAAACTCATTTGAAAATTATTTTTTCGAGTTAGTAGTGATCATTAATCATAACTATTGATGTAACAAAACGTTTGCGATAAAATTTCCATAGCTGATGAACAACACTGTTTTCCTTGTGCACCCGAGATCTCTGAGTTTTCAGGAATAGAATATAGACTACTCTTCGAAATACACCTATTTCCAGTTTGCTGGACTATTTCGCAGAAAAAACATTTGTCATAAGTTTATAATAAAGTAAAAATCTAATTTTCTAAGAATGATAATTTTTGATAAGTTTTAGAACTTTGATCCTCAATGTAATGTCTCATTTGGTTATTACCATCTGAAATGAGTAGGTAATCACTTTACTGTACCTATTAAGGAACAGTATTATAAAAAAAATGAATGAATTGAAAAACTTTATTACAAATTACTAGTCACGGTATAAGTTATCACACTCAAAATCAACTTTTATATTGAACTAATAATATAAACTCAACTTATCACAAATAAATGGAAAGATGTTACTAACATGTCTGCAATTTCCATCAATACAGTTCAGAATAGAAATTGCCAAGCTGACAAAGTACTAACAGTGTTGATCATACTATTTTCGAGATATGTAAGATTATAGCTTCTGAGAAATAAGAAAATTATGAATTATCTTATTCGGAGAATGGATTGTGCTTTCATAGTAAAAAATATTATTTTTTGTGCTTGACACAATTTAAATTCATGTAGAAAGGGGATAATGTGTGAATAATCAATTAGATTCTGTTATTTAGGTAGAACCGATATGTGCCCAACATAAGAAAAAACTGGGTAACTTCATTTCAGTCTTTAAACTACATTTTTCAGAACATTATTCCGACCTCATCTCCAAACACATCCTCCATAAGGCTATGGATTTAAATTTGCTCATTAATTTAAACCTAGCAATCACGGAAAACTGGATTAATATATTTGATAAGCTACCGCAATCTAGAAAGTAAAGGAGTAAAATGTTTCCACAATATAAATATAGTAACAACTAAGAAAGTTTTATTTGTATTTTTATTAGTAGTAATTCGTTTGCTGAAGTAATTTCTAATCTATAGCATTCTGCTATTTTTTCAATAACCTTTTTCAGGTTCAAAGTTATTTACTAAAATATCTGCCATGACATGGAAGCTATAAACCATGCATGTTCTGTAACTTACTTATCTAACTATGTCGTAAATTAGTAATCAAATTTCTGAGTGACACATTGTTCAAGAATTACTATTCTAGGATTTTCTAATGTACCATATTCATTATAATGGTGATGCTTGATTTAGTTTCACGAAATGGAAACTTTAGAATTTTTCTTTATATAATTATGCAATAACTTTAAATTCCTAGAGATTTTAAGTTCTTTTCGAGAACTAGGTACTAAATTGGATGTGCATGAGAATTGATTTCTCTGTTAAGTTAAAATACGTTTCCTGTAATAAGGTAGGTAATATCTTGCTTTACTGAGAAGATTGTGAATTTTTGCATGATAATAAAATAGATTATTGTTTCTATTGAGAAAGAAATACTATAAACTTCAAGCTGTACTGAAATGATTTCAATCACTGAATGTACATAGATATAGTGGGAAATTTTCATTCATGACGAAAAATATTTTATGAATTATTAATTTCGATATTTGCCGCTACGCTATTGGAAAAAAATGAACTAAGCTTACTCAGATTTTTATAAATTCGTTCAACAATATAAATACCGTACGGGAACATTTAACAATAATAGTATCATCTCCACACGAATAGAGGTGAGTAACAATATAATTCACATTGAACGTTTTATGTAATTGATAAAAAAATACATTAATTTTATGTTGTTAAATTGTGTCATGATGCATAATTATTTTATATTTTCAGTGATTTCATGAATTAAAATAATACTTTGACCTAACACTATTCTATTTCACTAACCATAATGAACTGTTCGTTGGTAACTCTTTTTGAACTATTTTGACTACACCACCGTCTAATAGACTAAATTAAACTGTAGTGTTGTCAAAAAAGTTCAAGAAGAATTTGACATAACTGTTCTTGAACATTATCTCATCACAGCTTGAAGTTTCAGTTTCCATACAAGGGGGAATAGTTAAATTTTGCTATAAACTAATTACAATATTCCACGAGGGAACCGAATTTCTCATGGTGAAAGAAACGATTTATGAGATGATTGAATTCCATTATAAAAGATTTTAAAAAAAATTCAATTCACTCTTACAAAAAAATGATAACAGCCTCTGGTATCTCAAACCATATCAAGACAAGTGTTGAAAGTAGTTTCAAGTCTATTTTTGAAATATATATTATAGTACCCTTTTTTAAATTAATAAAATAATAGGTAGTTTTTTAGAAAAAATATTTTTAAAACCTGAAGATGGTGTGGATCACTGAAGCTAGTTGTTATAATTTGTATTTCTAATCTATTATTTTATTAATTTCAAAAAAGGTAGCCTACTATAATAATCTATTTCATAAATAAAAATTAGTAGCCTGTTTTCATACATTTCAAGAAGATAGTTTCAAGTCTTACATGATCAAGAATCAACTGAAAAATTAAGTTTATTGTTTTCCAATAATATGAGTTAACTTATTTTAAATCATCAGTCAGATAATATTTGAAAACTGAACTTGAAGAAAGAAAGCTACTATGAGAGCAAAATAATTCTGCTGTTAAATGATATGCACTGGGAAACATTTTCGAACCTATCTGGAATATGAGTTTGAGTATGATGGGCTCAATCGGTCAGTAAGATTTTGGTAGAATTCAGTCAAACTAGTGTAAGCTAATTCAATAGCAATAGGTATCATCCTAGAACTGATTAGTCAATTATTAATTTAAAATTTATATTCTAAACTAACGATTGTGATCATTGCTACCTATCTTTCGTGACATCTTAAGTTATATTGTGGAATTATTACAAAAAGTTCCCTAACTTAACATACATCATCATTTCACATTTTCTGCAATATTTATTTATTACAGTTTTATAAAACCATATTACTCTGGTAAAAGTATCTTTTACATTTTATCAGCCTATTTATCAACTATATACATTTTCTATACATTAAATTTAACGTGATCTATATACAAGTTATTCATAATAATTGTTTATAAACTATGTAATAATTCTCTAAACTCCATTAAACATTAAATAATTTCCTAGTAATTTTCATCTAATGTGTAAATATATCACTTTAAGCACTTTTATGACAGATTTCCTCTCTGTATTCAACTCTTTATAAAGTTAATACTTTGAAAGAGTTAATGGAAGTGAAATAATATAAGATTCTCATTGGTGAAAAGTCCTTCTTTTTAGTCAATCTTGAGTAACTACTATCTTTAGAACATTCTGAGCAACGAATTTCACAATGAATGAATCGACTACGTGTTCTGAAGCTCATGATTATTATTATTATTCTATAAATAGATACATATTTAAGCGATCACCTATTTTATAATAGTCACATTGATAGAGACTTATTCAGAACGTTTTTGAAACGTATCATGATCTAAATAAATTCAATAACTATTGTTACACATCATCTTTTTGATTAATAAGTGAAATACATAATTTAATTTTACGTACATGAATTTTGCATCTATTTGATGAGAGTTATTAATTTTTGGTATACAAATTTAAAGTTAAGCTACTGAATCAGAGTATTTTCATTGTTTATTATGCTTTGAAAAATTATATTCAAACAAACATGAAATTCATGAATTTATTCGAAAAAAATATTGATATTTTGTTCAGTTTTCTCGCATTTACAAGGGAGTACTGGCTAATGGAAAACTTGTACAACTGAAAAGCTGTAGATCAGCAATCTGTTTCCTTGAAGGGTGAACAATAAAACTTTTCAAGGTTAGGCTAATAGATAAACTAGATTCCTCTAAAACTAATAATTTTATTTGCCAACAATTCACATACATCATGACTCATCGATTCAACAACGTTTAAAAATATAAATATCACACTTTCAATCACAAAATATTAAATCAAAAATTATTTTGCCCTCAAGCTAGGCAAATCTAGTAACGTATGCAACTATTGATCATAGACTAGAAAAAAATAGTTAAAAAAATAATTTTTAATGATACATTCTCCAAGAAAACGGAGCATCAAATTAAATGTTTAAATATTTATAACAGATAATTTATAATTATCTCATCAACTAGAACAAAAGCATAGCTTAATTTTTCAGCACCAGAAAAATCATCATTTTTTCAAGCGAATCTTATAATTTATTGAACTAATATTAAAAGTCTGTGCGATGTGTAACAATGCACGATAATATCATATTCATACGAATCACAAAGTAATTGGTATTTCGAGAGAATTCATGTGATGTTTCTATAAATAAGGATTTGATACATTTCAAAGTAGTTCTTCTTGCATCTTCATGAAAACAATATTCCTTCCCATCACTTAGTTAAACTGACCAACAGCCAGAATAATATCCAACATTGGAAAGCATAATTCAAAGTTTTCGTCATTCTGGCGGTAACAAAATCCCAGTATGTACATGCTGAACCGATGAAATTTATGGAAACTTTTTTTAGTTATATCGGACATATTTTCAATAGTTTTAAAAATTTATTGCTCTTTTAAATTTGGTTCTCTTTGATAATTTTTTCACCACGACGTTCTTGCAAGACCTTCAAGTTTCACTCTAGATGATTGAACAGTTTTCTCAGTCAGTTTCTGCTTTAAACCTCCAACTGTAAATTTCAATATCAAGGCACTGTGTTTTTGTTGCTCTTATAGAGAGATTCTCATAAGAGATCATCAGTAACAACTTTTCAATAACTGAAATGAGTCTGATAGAGAATTTTTGTTTCAATCAAACATTAGATTCGGCTCTTCGATTTGATTCTCTTTATTAGGAGTTATAATCGAAAGAATTTATCAATTTGAAGATCAATGCAGAACATTAGAATGTATTTAGTGAATCTTTTGAACCACATGCAGGATTCAACATTCAACATACACCTATTGAATAGGTGATATAATATTGTAAAGTGTTTTTAATTGCAATGACTTTTCTGGCCTAGGTTGTCAGATAGCATCCTCAAGGAACATGTAGTGCACTTCAAATTCTTGAATGATCTTGAGTATTATACTTGAAAGAAGCCTATCTTGATCCTTCCATTTGTCTCCGTCAGGGTTGCCCGTTCCCCAGGCCCAATGACACATCCTACCAAATCAATTTACCCCCGTTCAACCTTTCCATGAAAACCCCCACCCATCCGTTATAGGGCCCCCTGTCTTTGTCCATTCTTAGCAATTGAATACCCTTCTACATCAACTTCAGCAACTATGATATAATTTGGTAATAGTTCTCTCATATTAATTTATCATTGTTATTCAAGGGAGAACGACAGATACTATTTTATTTTGGGAGAAACATTTTTGGGCAAAAGACTTACTTCTTATTTTCATGAATTGAACTCGATGTAAGTTTGAAATGACTCATAAAATGTCAAACCCAAAAATCAGAATGTAATGGAAATGGACGAATCTTCAAAAATCTTAAGTAATATTCAACCATCAGGAACAGAAGAATAATATTATGTCAAAATTTGATTTGATTAATTTTATCAATAATTATTAGGCTATTTACGGAGTCTATATATCATTTTGTAACTAATCTACACGGTAGGTACGGGTTTCAATAATGTATTTATATGGGAAAAGCTCAGTCCTCTTATACATAAAGCTTTATCAAGTTTATTGAAACTTTTAAAAATTATGTGGCAACCCTGACTTTGAAGACTCGTAATCAGAAAGGTCATTTCGGATATCATTTGCAGATTTGATGAAATTTGGAGTTCACAATCAACTCTCTCAATCATTTCTTCGATTCAGCATACAAACACACACTAACGAACTCTAGAAGTAGTTATAGTAGTAATAGTGGTGCTGATAGTAGTCGATTACAGCTAGTTGTGAAGAAGACTTGAGTAGATCAGCAGTCTGCAGTTGTTGTCAGATGAACGAGTGAAGAGGAGGCCTGGAGTGAGAGCGAGGGGGGAGAGCCGAACTGCCGAGGAAGGGGGGTAGCTGTTAAGGCGAGGGGGGCCGTGGCAGGTAGAGGGGGGTGCTGCGGTCGCCATCAGTGGTGGACAGATCGCAGGGCAGGCTCAAGTCAGGCGGACCGCCTCGACGTTCGTCCTCGGGGGATGGTGAAGATAGGAATTTCCTTACGTACTTAGGATAGTGAGTTTTCTCGTGTGCTTTCAAAATCGTCGACCGGGAAAACGTTTTTCCACACAATTGGCAACGGAAAGGCCGCTCGCCCGTGTGCACGCGGCAGTGATCCTTCATGTGATGCCGAAGTTTGAACGCTTTGCCACAAAACTCGCACTTGAAGGGCCGATCGCCCGTGTGGGCCGGAAGGTGTCCAATCAGCGATCCGACGTCAGGGAACGACTTGCCGCAGAACTTACACAAGGCGGCCGCGCTGGGGTCGCCCCCTGTGTCCTGTATCATGTGATCGGCACCTGGGGGCGGCACCTGAGGCGGCAGCTGTGGTGGTGCCGCCCCCACCCCCAGGTGCCCCAAGGCGTGCACCTGCGATTGCAACTGAGCCTGCACCTGTTCCCTGTACTTGAGCGTCTCGAGACTGTGCGACAGAATATGCCTGGTCAGCTTGCTCTGGTGCGGAAACACGGCGCCGCAGTACATACACGAGTACATGCATCCTCCCTCCAACACACTCTCCCTCTCCTGCAAACCAAACAAAATTACGTCACCAACTTCTTGACTTGAAACCATCTACTGACAGATCGTCTGTTCGTTTGTTCGAACGTCTATCTCTCAACAAAACCATCATTACCAAAATCATCATAATCAACTAAACAAATCAGTTACTCGAATCATCATTGTCATTATCAAACAAAAAATTTACATTATTATAATCATTATTATATTTTCGATAGAAAACTAAATTTTAATGTAATAAAATTCGCACAAGAAGTTGACGCTCATTTTGTTTGGCTGCAGATTAAGGAAGAGGAGTTAGTGTGTGTTTTGCAATAGAAGACAATTAGAACTAACAAATACTTAAATACCTGGCGCACAATGTAGAGCCACTGACACTCAAAAATAAACTATCGTTCCACAGAGAAAAATATAGATAAATAAAATATATATAGAGAGCGAAACATTTAAATGAAAAATAGTAGTAATAATCGACTAGACGAGAACAAAGTAGTTGTCATCATCATAATCATAATCAACAACACCAAACCCGATCGATCAAAGAAAGAATGACCCATGCGCGCGCATGGAACACATCTGAGATCCAATGTTGCCCGCCCCTGATCCGTTTAGTATTGTGATTATTTTTGTTTTATTTTATTAATAGAATAATTATTTAAACATCAAGAGTAGAGGGAGATATATAAATATTGTTTAATGAGAAAAAAACGCACAATCAAAATTGGCCAAAAAATGAAGGTCAACTTCTCGACAGCAAGACAATATAAAAATGTAATACAGTTGAAAACATACATGCAATAATAGACAAATACAATATAGCTAGTGGAGCAGGGAATGGTGCTGGCTATTTGGTGAATGAAGCTGTCTTTGGGTTATCGATAACAACACTATTCAGTATTTAAAAGGACCGTTTTCTTTTACTAAGGATTCCTAGCAAGAGCAAAAGCTCCAGAACTCATCCACTGTTTCTATTCTTGAACGTAAAAGTTGATAGTGTGGTGTTTAATAACAAATTTGATTTATTCGAAACCGGCTTTGATGAAATCGATTGGAAATCTGTATCAAACTAGGGATTCCCGGATAAAAATCTGACATGAATACTGGAAATCAATACTACTAAAAGTATTTTCCTATCATAAAAAATATTATAAGAAATGTGTAACTCAATTCTCAGACAATCCTCATTTATTCACAAACAAAAAATACAAAGCTTCGTTATCTGAAGAATGAGCTTTTTGAAGGGTGGATGTAGTATGAACTGATTTCTTTCAATAATATTGCCAATTTCAACAGAGATTCAGTTGAAGTCTGAATGTTCAGATCAGAGCTTCATCTACAATTTTGATAAGATAATGAAATCAGTTCGTCCTTAACCGAACTGAACTGCTGAGCTCGCTAAATATAGCTGAGTTCATACATGACTTGATATTAATCTATAGTATGATAAGTCAAACTACGACTATTTTAAAAAATGAAGCTTGATTCATATTAATGTGGAAGAGAAAGAGTATATTCTAGGTAATAACAATTACGAGTCACATTTCATAATATAAGACTGGTCCATACCTCTTTGTATTCATTTTAGAGATTTTGTCTAGTTATTCACTACGCAATTTTTCATAATTTTTAGCTCTACTATATCTTTCATTGAGTTATACGTTGAATTCAAAGTTAGAGATTTGGTTATCTTGTTAGTTATCAAACCTGCGAAATTTGAACCTACAATGGCTTAAGTGTTCCTGAACAACGACATGTAGATGAATGGGAAGCATGCAACTAAAAATAATTGAGAATGTTAAAAATAATAATGATAACAGTAAACACACAAGATTAGAACAAGCAAGACATGCATTGATTTGGAGTCCACCAAAACATTACCTTCAACATTCAAACACACATAGCCTACAAGCACACCTAGAAAACGTCATCTAGTGACGCAAAATTCGATTCACTACTACTCCATTTATAGATATATCATTGATCATTCTCGGTTACAAATAACTAGACTTCTTCAAAAAAACGATAAATATCACAAGTTAATTTTAACCAATTCAAGAAAATCCATTCAGACAGAGCCCTTAGGAAATCAACTGACCAACTCAATTTCATCTATTGAATATTGGATAGAGTCGTGAAAAGTAATGGAGGGATTCTATTTGAACGCTGTGGAATTCTCCAGGATGTTTGGTTCCAGATATTCAAATAAATATTATACATTGTACTATTAGTTTTGAAGTACTCCCATGCGTGCTATTCAGTTTTCGAATTGCTCTACTGTTGAGTATTATGTTCCAAATGTGGAGTATTTCAAGTATGTTTCGCATGTGAGAAATATGATTTTCAATGATCCTAACAATATTGAGGATCAATGTGAGGTATTTCAAGTACTATCTAACTTTCATCAAACTACTTTATCCTCTTATTCAATTTACATTGAGATTTTCATCGTTAACTCTTTCAAGGTTTACAGCCACGGCGAATAGTGACGATTGATATGAACACCATTGGAAGGAGCCTAGGTATACTATTCAACTAGTGAAGAATCATGCATTCGACAGTTAGAGAAATGGAAAATGTAATTGTACTGACTGGATCGTGAGGGTGCCTGTAGTCTGATGAACTCTCCCCGGTCGTGCTTTTGTCGTCGTTCCTATCCCAGTCCACTTCTTTTTTGAGCGACTAGAACAGAAAACATACATGACATTGTGACATTGTGGAAAAACACAGACGAAATCAACTTCGACAATAATGAGTGACATAACAGCATGAGAGTGATTTATGTGTGAGAGTCACACATCAGTGATAATGAAAATGTAGAAAAGAAATTGGTCTATCACTTTTAAGAGTTAAATGATTGGAACACTGGAAACTATCATTGCACTAACGATTTCCTAGATTAGGTATATATATATTCATATCAGATTATATATTCAGATTTTCATATCTGATGAATACAGTAGTAAGGGTATGAAAATATACATAATTTGATGGTTGAATACAGTGGAGATGAATTAATTAAAGTTAAAGATTATATACGTAAAATAAAGACAGGACTGCCAATTCGTAGTTATTATTACATTGTCTTTTCTTTACTTTCCTTGCCCTATTACCATAGGTAAGGAAAGTATTGCTTTCCAAAAAAAATCAAGGTACCGTAATTTCAAGTTTTCTATACGTTTCAAGGTCCCCCGAGTCCAAAAACATGATTTTTGGGTGTTGGTCTGTGTGTGTCTGTGTGTGTGTATGTCTGTGAACACGATAACTACATTCCTAATTAACCGATTGACTTGAAATTTTAAACTTAAGGTCCTTATACCATGAGGATCCGACAACAAGAAATTCAATTCAAAATGGCGGAAAATGACTAAAAACCATGTTTTTCACGGTTTTCTCGAAAACGGCTCTAACGATTTTTTCAAATTTATACCCAGGATAGCTATTAATAAACTCTATCAACTGACATATAAGTCTCATCTCTGAGAAAATTGTAGGAGCTCCGTAATATTATTGAGAAAAATGGCGGATAATTACTAAAAAACCATGTTTTTCACGATTTTCTCAAAAATGACTTGACCGATTTTTTTCAAATTCATATCCTGTATAGTTATTTATCAGCTCTATTAACTGGCATGGGTCTCCTTTCTGGGAAACTAATGGGGGGTCCACCCCATCCTTGAGAAATGGACTTTGTAACCTCCTTCTCGTGCATGAGGTAGGTAGGTAGAGCAGTTCATAAAAAAAAGAACACAGTCGAGATATTTAATCTGTAGAACAGCTGTTTTGACGACTTTTAAGAAATATCGAATTTCACAATTTACACAAAGGATAAAGTACTCTGAAAACAATTATATTTACACATATACATGTCTGATCGTAGTTTCAAATATGTTGCTGCCAATCGTCATTATGTTATTCCCCTAAATTATTATTCTTCTTTAAGAATGGGGCTTACAGTTCAATGAGCAAGGAAAGTTGTGTGAGTGCGCCACACCCGATTTTTCTTTAGGGTAACTTTCAATATAAATCTGAAAATCAATTGGAAATGGCATTAGTAGCCGAAACATGTTGTGCAAAATAATTTAAAAGAATATTCAGATTTGTAACTTATTTATTATTACATGTATGTACTTTAATCCTCCAGCGAAAGCTACAGTTATTCAAAAATGCTGATGAGTCATAGTGACATGAGAATTTCACATTAATAATGGGCACATCAACTTATTTTCAAGACATTTTTATTTTGAAAAGCTGAATACTTTGATGCTTTCTACAGCTTATCCTGTTCATCCTAGAGTTTGGGCAGCTCTGTTGATATCAAAGGGTCAAATTCTGTTTCTAGGATGAAACTAAATTCTTTAGTTTTTAGGATGATTGTAGAATTTCTCACAAATATATAAAGCTTTGACATTTTTTATGTATCCTTCCTCTTTTCCCCCTTCTTCTTCCCTCAACTTCCTATTCACCTCATTCTCATTTATTTTTTCTCCCGCTTCTCGTTCCCTTCCCCCTGTCCTCCCCGTACTTCCTTTAGCGTCTTGTAAAAAATTTGTGCTTTGTGGTCACAGACCTCAATTTAGTGACGTTCATCGAGAATGCCGGTGAGGGGAGGGGGAGTAGAGTATTGATTGCTTTGCTGCCTATGTAACCTACATTCAGTATAGAAGAGGCCTGCAGCAATTCTAGCACAAAGTAGGGTGACCCTGCCCACAGAAATCCTAGTTTAGCCCAAACTAGCTTCCAGCATGCGAACACTTTGTAACGACTTTTATTCTATTCCATGTAATGAGTACTGATTTCCAAAATTTCAACAATACTCCACAATCCAATTAATCGATTGATAGCAAACATACCCGAAAACAACTTCAAGGCGGTTTCTTGAAATACAGAGTTCAATGGTTATATATAATCCTCCCCCATTGAAAAATAATTATGATCAAGATTATGTCTCACCCATGAATATGTATTCTCATGATTTTCAGATATTTCTCTCCAGTATGAAGTGATTATTTTTCGCAACTTATTCCATCCACATTATCCATTTCACAGGTCTGCTCCAATTTAGAAATGAAATAACCCTTTAATTGTCACTCAAAACAATCACTGCAGCAACAGTGAGCCACAGCTGTTCATTTGATTTTAAAAATGTAATTTTTATTGTATTACTTTAATTTCACTATTCTCTTCAAAATTGAGTCGTCCTGATGATATTAGTAAATCACCTTGCATAGATTTTCTTCAAAAATATGTAGTTCTTGTGATATTCAAATTGAATTGAAGCGATTTCCAACATGAATCAGAGCTACCTCAACAATGATAATAACAGAATCAACTCGCTTATTTGCCCATGAATTCATTCATCCTGGAAGCGATTTGTGCAGCCAATGCTTCTAATTGAATAATGATGAGTTAATTTCAATTTTCATCAATCGCCCTATAATTAGCATACCGTTGAATATTCATTGTTTCGACCTCTAACACGATTCGAAGCGCAAAACTGCACGACTTTGTGGCATCCAAAAACAGTTCGAGAGCAAAATATTAATGCTATGCACTTTGAAATAAAACCCTTTTCGCCAATTAACGGTTCATTGGTCACGATTCAGCTCTGATAGAAACGATCAAGTTTTTTTTCATTTTATGTTTCAAAGAATAGCCAGTTTTATAATTTTATTCCACACAGACTTTTAGCATTCATCTCTATTCCACATTGTTTATGGCAACTGCATTGCTGTATTTTCATACAATTCTAGCACATCCTTGTATCATTTGAAAACTGACTTGAATTTGATTTAAATATCATCAGAATGGAATATGAAATTAATGTAATTTAGTGATAGTGTCAAAAAATCACTTCATATCAAAAGCTTTTACATGGAAAGAAGAGATTGTTTCCGTTTCAATAACATGCTTCTTGATTCCAATGATACCATAATTATATGATTAGGAAACAGCTAAGAGACTACAATTAGGTAGCCTATTATAATAATATATATAAATAAACTCTGGCGTATAATAGTAGTTGTAGACAGAAATTCGTTTATGGAATGATTTATAACTGTTACTGAGAATTGAATAATATGCAGGATCAAATTTTCATTCTCCAATGATTAAGATGATTTATACTGGGTTTACTAAAAGTTTCTGTTTCTTTTCTTATAGTCTTTCAGTAGGCTCCATCCCACAAAAAGGGAAAAATTATTCAAATGTATTGTATGTTATCAGTTATCCATTTTTTGTACAATTTGAATACAACGTGGTGAGTCTTGTTGCATTTGGAAAAACGTGTTTTTAATAGTCGAATGAAGTATAATGAATCCGTTTTCTTTAAGTCGTCGTCCACCCTCCTTTCTATGTATAAAGAATTTCAAAATTGACAGTGAAAACTAGGGAAATTTTAGAATATTTAGGTGGATAGTTGAGTTTATTCATTGAATATAGTCGCTGAATACAAGAGATGTTGAGTTCAACTCATGATGTGAATGAAAAAGTCAACTAGACCGATCGGAAAACTGGATAAGAAACAGAATAAAAAGAAGAAGGAATTTTGTGAGCAAGTGTGACGTGATGAAGATGTTGTTGCAGCAAATGACACGACAGTTTCGGTAGAGAACAGAAATTCGGAAACGCTTTTTCGGAATTCGCTTTTGTCTGACGGCAACGCGCAGATTTTGCGGTGTCTTTCCAGCGTCTGGTGGACAATTCGTTACACTCTCTCACTTTTCTTCCTTTGTCACTCTCTCTCACTCTCTGTCTTCATTCATCTTTCTTTCTCTATTTCTCTTCCAGTCTCTTCCTTGCATCTCTGTCTTCGAGTGGAAATTCCTGTGAAAACGGCTGAATGATCGTCGAGGTCAATCAGGAAAAACACTGGAAATCTATTAGAACAAAACTGCCGTAGCGTTGGATGAATCCAGATATAACTGGATGAATTGCTTACTTCGAAAACAGGAGGATTAGAAATTTGTGTTGATTGAGGTAGGGATGAACATAAATAACTACATGCAACTATTTGGACATTTTTTTTGACAAGACTATTAATTAATTGAGAAGTTAAATTTACCGGAATAGGTTAATTAATAAACCTAATCCCTGAAGTGAAGAAGTTGGATTAAATTTCCTTGTGGTGATAGATAGCACTATGTATGACAATCTGGCTTCTTGCAAAGATTTCATTTTATTTTTGAACATCTGAATTCTGGATCACACCACTCGTTTTCACATGCATTACAACTTCATATACATACAAAGATGGCACAGTTAATAGACCAAGCTTTTTAAATAAAGGCCTACAAGAGTCTAACCTATTCACTTTCTCTATACATCTGAGTGCCTTCTTTTGAATCTTAAACACCCTGTCCATATTTTGTTGAGATGAATTACCCCATACTAAAATAGCATACCTAATATGAGATAGTATAAGTCCATGGTAAGCAGTTAACAGTAGTTTTTTATCATTCAGCCTAGCAAGCTGCCGCAGGACAAATACCCCAGATGATATCTTATTACATATCCTCTCAATGTAAGGATGCCATGTTAATTTCCTGTCCAATAAAATTCCCAAGAATGCTACTTTCTCTTCTTGGTCTAATTCATTTTCCTCTACAAACACATTTATTTCTCTATCCTCTACTGAATTATATTTACTTTTGAATTGTAGGAATTGACATTTCTTACTATTTATTGTTAATTGCCTTTGCTTCAAGAATTGGACAATTGACTGTACTCCAGTAAAAGCATTTATTTCTAGACTATCTAATAAATAATTGTTAAAGATAAGCGATGTGTCATCAGCAAACAACAGAGCTCTGTGATCTTTTAACTCTTTTGGTAATTGGTTCACATACAACAGAAACAGTAAGGGACCCAGAATTGAGCCTTGAGGTACTCCAGCCTGGACCTCCAGTTTTTGAGATTTAATTTTTACTATTTCATTCCCATCCACCTTGGTAAGCTCAACACACTGGTTTCTACCTATGAGATATGATTCAAACCATTTTAGTTCTATACCATTCACACCTACAGTTTTTAGTATTTCCAATAATATTCTATGGTTCACACAATCAAAAGCTTTGGATAAATCAAGAAATATTGCGGCTGCCTTCTCACCTGAATCTATTATATCTATTAGTCTTTCAACAAGGGATACTATTGCAGTCTTAGTAGATTTCCCTTTCTGGAACCCATGCTGTTCATCACATATGAAATTAATTTCTTCCAGGTGCATCAATAACCTATTTAAAATACTCTTTCAAAAATTTTACTTATTACATTTAGAATACTAATGGGTCTATAATTTTCAACTCTTTCAGAATCACCGCTCTTGAAAATAGGCAAAATTTTTCCTTGTTTCAGATCATCAGGGAAAATACCCTGCTCTAGTGAAGTATTAAGGAGATGCAATAAAGGGTCCAGTAATTCATTTTCACATTCTTTTAAAATTTTGCTTGAGACCCCATCCAATCGATTATCCTAGGGACATTAGTAACTGTATCTTTTTGAGCTGCTCTCCTATTTCTATTAATTACCTCCCAAACAGCAGAGTTAAAATTGGTACTAATTGTTAATATTTCAGCTGTTTTCTTACACTTAGCTTTCCTCACTTCTTTTGCATAGTTTTTCTTTAGACATTTGTATTTGACCTCACTCGGAACATCCCTCACTATTTAAATTCCTCATAAGCTTCCCTAACAATATTTCTTTGAGTAAGAATATCTTCAGTTATCCATTCATCTACTTTGTTTAATTTACTTTTTACTTTGACTTTTTTTATCGGACAGCATACACTAATGTGAAATCTTAGAGTATCAATGAATTGCTTATATTTGTAATTTAGGTTACAACTTTTATAAACACTACTCCAATTTTCTTGAAGCAGTTCCTGCTTCAAACAATTTATATTTCCTAGCTCATATTGCTGAATTTCTTTCACAAAAGTTTTTTTTTCTTTTCTTATAGTCTTTCAGTAGGCTCCATCCCACAAAAGGGGAAAAATTATTCAAATGTATTGTATGTTATCAGTTATCCATTTTTTGTACAATTTGAATACAACGTGGTGATTCTTGTTGCATTTGGAAAAACGTGTTTTTAATAGTCGAATGAAGTATAATGAGTCCGTTTTCTTTAAGTCGTCGTCCACCCTCCTTTCTATGTATAAAGAATTTCAAAATTGACAGTGAAAACTCGGGAAATTTTAGAATATTTAGGTGGATAGTTGAGTTTATTCATTGAATATAGTCGCTGAATACAAGAGATGTTGAGTTCAACTCATGATGTGAATGAAAAAGTCAACTAGACCGATCGGAAAACTGGATAAGAAACAGAATAAAAAGAAGAAGGAATTTTGTGAGCAAGTGTGACGTGATGAAGATGTTGTTGCAGCAAATGACACGACAGTTTCGGTAGAGAACAGAAATTCGGAAACGCTTTTTCGGAATTCGCTTTTGTCTGACGGCAACGCGCAGATTTTGCGGTGTCTTTCCAGCGTCTGGTGGACAATTCGTTACACTCTCTCACTTTTCTTCCTTTGTCACTCTCTCTCACTCTCTGTCTTCATTTATCTTTCTTTCTCTATTTCTCTTCCAGTCTCTTCCTTGCATCTCTGTCTTCGAGTGGAAATTCCTGTGAAAACGGCTGAATGATCGTCGAGGTCAATCAGGAAAAAGACTGGAAATCTATTAGAACAAAACTGCCGTAGCGTTGGATGAATCCAGATATAACTGGATGAATTGCTTACTTCGAAAACAGGAGGATTAGAAATTTGTGTTGATTGTGGTAGGGATGAACATAAATAACTACATGCAACTATATGGACATTTTTTTTGACAAGACTATTAATTATTTGAGAAGTTAAATTTACCGGAATAGGTTGATTAATAAACCTAATCCCTGAAGTGAAGAAGTTGGATTAAATTTCCTTGTGGTGATAGATAGCACTATGTATGACAATCTGGCTTCTTGCAAAGATTTCATTTTATTTTTGAATTAATTGGAATGTTCAGAGAAGTCGATTCTATTTGATAAATTAATTTTTAATTAAATCATGTGGAAATATTGACAATCTCCACATTTTCATACGTCTCACTTCTCCAATTACACTAGTAAAAGTGGAACTTTCAAAATGTTGGAAAAAGAGAATTCTGCTGTCATATCCAATTCTCTTCTTGAGAGTCGATTGGTTAGAAATGTTCAATATTATTGTTGTGGAGATATTGAATTGGCTTAGAAAGGTTATGTGGACTGGATTAAAGAGTGGAAAAATCATTTAAGGATATTGAGAATGTCCCGTTGAGTTATTGTTTCAGAATACAGCTAGATGTTGTTGATGTCTCAACAAAATATTCGAGAAATATTTCTGTAAGCACTTCACCAAAATGAATTTGCAAAAACTTAATTTTCTTTTTGAGAGTCTAGATTATACAATTTCAATAAACATGCTTTTCTATTTTAGTAAGCTGGTCGAATAATTCATCGTCAAATTTCAATGAATGCACTTAACACTTTAGGACAGTACCGTTTAAATTAGACAAAACTACCTACCTAACACACATGGGCCTATTCCAAAGTTCTAAGGGGATTGAATTTATTTAATGGAAAACCGATAACATTCACAATTAACATAGCTCGTGAAGATTAACATATCGTAAAAATTAGAGAAAACATATTCACTCAACATTTTATATAAATATAGAGGTTCTCCAAGCTGAGTTTACTTCCGGGTAAAATTGCAGGCATTGCAATTGATTGTTTTTTGATCAAATACTCCAAGACTGCAATGAATCGCAATGATACAGAGATTTGATCACGAAAGTGAGTCTATTTCAAGAATGTCCTTGAAAATATATTCGGATATAAGAGGGCTGATATACCATCGGATCAATTCACTAGCCTAGCCACAGGACACATTCATGATAGACTGGTTACAACATTCGAAAGTAAAATGCACAACAAAACAAAGCCAAATAATGGAGTAGACACAGAATCGTTATAATAGAAGGACATCGAAACGGACTTGGCACGTGTTGTGTTAATAGTGGATAAAAAAACGATAGTTTTAGAGTGAGTGCGGCAAATTTAGTGCTTTGGGTAATTCCAAAGCTTTTTTCTTTCATTTGTCTCTCGTTACACTTACGAGTGAGAGAACAGGGAGGGGGGACTGAGGGGGAGGAGAGGGAGGAGGGGTATAACACAAAACAATCATTTTCCTCTCACGACACGTGTGGACAAGTTGAGCGGAAAAATAGAAAGGCGAATGAGTGTGCAAGTAAAGTGTCGGACGAATGAGAATGCTAGGCTTTGTTGGCTCAGTTCCAAGTCACACCGCTTGAAGCTTGGAGGGCGCAGGATCGGCAACCTGTGTAGCACACTTACAATGCAGTAGCTAGCTCCTTTGCTTCAGTATTTGGATAAGCTCTCGAATCTATAGAAACTTCTCAAGTTTATAAGCAAATAATACTATACTGATAATGCATTGAATTTAAAATTTATTATTCAAGTAATTATTAAAATTGATTTATTTATTATTCATATTATTGGAGTCTACCGTACAAGAGAAATATAACAGGATGGAAACGCTAAATGAGGCATTAGCTATTCGATTGTTCAAGGCTAGGAACTGGAGCACAAATTCTTCTCTGTCAAATTATAAATGAATAGGACATTCGAGGAACAACCTTAGTTCAAAATTTTATATTTTTCAGTAGAGGGGAATTAAGTTTGAGGACTTGTGTTGCTTTAATATGGAATGCGTTCTCAAAGAGCCCTAAACTGGCAAAGGAAGCTCTGGTTTATGTTATTTCTGTTGGTAATCGATGTGATAATTAGAGCCAGACCATAAAAGGCGTTTTTTCAAGCATTTTTTTAGGCGCCAAATCAATCGGAGAGCTTCATACCGACTCTAAAAACACCGTCTGAAAACGCCTGAAAAGACGCTTGATATGATCTGGCCCTTATTTATATAGAATTACTCATATAAATTGCACTTTGCACACTGCTTTATTCACATTAAATTCGCCATATTACTATAAATCTATTATCTCTATAAATTATTACCATAATATACCATTGAATATGCCATACACTTCATCCACAGCCAATCTAATTTTAATTGTTTTAAAAGTATTACTAAAGAGGATATAATAGATATGGATGAAGTGTGTGGCATATTCAATGGTATAATTATGGTAATAATTTATAGAGATAATAGATTTATAGTGATATGGCGAATTTAATGTGAATAAAGCAGTGTGCAAAGTGACAATGTAGGCGTTTGATTCCATACCACACAAAATACTATTGCAAAAATTATATAATTTTGGAGTTAGGGGCATAGCAAACGATCTGTTTGCGAGTTATCTAACGGATCGCTCTCAATATTTGACAATTGATGGTAGAACAAGTTTGAAACATCTTCCTGCATCTGGTCTTCCTCAAGGCACAGTCCTTTCACCATTGCTCTTTTTGATTTATTATGTTAATGACCTTTTGAAGCTGAAAATACTTAACTGCAGAGTAATTTCATTTGCTGATGACACGGCTCTTGTTTTTTATGGCGTATCATGGGGTGATGTATAAAACAATGCAAATGAGGGCTTGAGAATTGTAAAATCATGGTTTGATAGACATGTACTCACCATGAACCTCAAGAAGACTAAATTTATGACTTTTTCTCCTACTGAAATAGGTCGACCAGTACAAACCTTTTCTTTACAAATGCATTCTTACGCTTTGTTAAATAATCAGGATTGTGATTGCCCTTGTATTGAAAAGATGAAATCCTTAAAATATTTGGGTATAATGATGGATGATCTTATAAAATGGGATACTCATATGGAATATATGTGCAGACGGCTTAAATATCTAATTTATGAGTTTTATAAACTATATCAAATAGCTGAAAAAGATTTATTATGCTTATGTGGAATCACTTCTCCAATATGGAATTGAGATATCTGCTTATGATATCCATATGAACAAACTATTCACATTACAGAAACACCTTATCAGAGTTGCATTATGCAGGCCATGATTGTACCCAAGTAGACTTCTTTCTCAAGAATTCCAGGTGCTTACAGTGAAGCAAACATTTGTTAAAAGAATCATATTATTCATTAATAAGAATAGTGATACATTCAACTTAAGGAATAATCCATAATATCGGGGCATCGAGCTTTGCTCGTTATTTATTTACTGACTTTTGATAAACCGAACACAATAAATATTCTTTAAAATGATTGGGGAAGTACTAACAGGCACAGCCCAAAACTGTTTCTTTCCCGAATTTTGATTTATACACTATAAATAGTCCAGAAAGTAGGTTATGTTCCATACACTTGAATTCAGGTTTAGTTTTCTGTTCAAACATTTGAAAACAAAAAAATTATAATTTAGATTATATAATACAAACCAAATTGAATGACAAAATAACACTAATCACTTAAAATTGTCAAATAACGAACAACTTTGAAAATTATGATTATACTCTAGTTTAGGAGGATTATCATGTCATGTCAACAAATCAGATTATGTTGATCAAGTCGATTAAAATTGTCTAACTAGATAAAATTTCTCGCTGATTGATTATGATTACACAGCTGAAAAAATAATTTTGTCTTTCTCCCACACAGGCACACGCATCTTCTGTTATCGAGAGATGACGAAATTATCATCTGTTTTCCAAGGATGAATTATCCTTTTAATGTCGTTCAGTGAGTTTTCCAAAGAATCAGACCTAGTGCATTCGAATTTTTATATCATAAACCAACTATGTTCCAAATTCCGTGAAAATCGTTAGAGCCGTTTCCGAGATTCCTTGAACATAAATAACCAGATATAAAAATAGCCAGATATAAAAATAACCAGATATAAAAATAACCAGATATAAATATACTGAAATTGCTCACTTAATATCCTATTATATTAAGCGAGAAATTTCTGTATTTATATATCTGGTTATTTTTATATCTGGCTATTTCTATACCTGGTTATTTATGTTTTACGGATCTCGAAAGCGGGTCTAACGATTTTCACGAAATTTGGAACATAGTAGGTTTATGATATAAAGATTCGATTGCTCTAGGTCTCATCCTTGGAAAAACTCGCTGAACGACATTAAAAGGATAATTCATCCTTGGCTGAAACAGCTGTGGATAGTAAAAAAGTGAGTATGTGAAAAATCAAAATATCGCATCCCCGAAATTCATAAGATGACGTATAGCCAGCTGTGAAATATAAACACGATTATTTTAGAGAATTGTGTCCTGTTTATCGATAAATGAAAAATATCGGGGACCGAGCTTCGCTCTGGAGTACAAAAGCATAAAAACTTTATTACGAAAGAAGAAATTATGATAAAAAATTATACACAGTAAATTGAGACTAATTCCCAGAGGAATGCAAAAATTTCTCTCACAAAGGCCCAGTTGTACAAAAGCCGGTTAAATTTCAATCCTGATTAGCTTCACGTGAACCAAATCAGAGAAGACCATTTCAAAAAAGATGGATCTACTGGAATTAATCAGGATTGAAAATAACCCGGCTTTCACAAAAGTTCAACAGCTGTCATAATTTTGACACAGTCCCACACACATGAAGTCGCTCACTTACTTCCATCACCAACAGACGACGAAATAATTATTATCAGTTGCTTTTCCAAGGATGAATAATAATTATCCATTTAATGTCCTTCAACGAGTTTTCCCAGGGATGGGACCTAGTGCAATCGAATCTTTATATTATAAACCTACTATGTTCTGAATCTCGTGAGAATCGTTAGAGCTGTTTTCGAGATCCGGTGAAATACAAACATATAAACATCCAAATATCTTAAAATCTAAACATCCAAACATCTAAACATATAAACAGAAGTTGCTCGTTTAATAGTATAGGATAACGAGCGAAGCTCGGTGCCCCGATATTAATAGGTTAATTTGCGTCCCTCCAATCCATTACAATTTGATATTGACTTTACCAGCTTAAGTGTATGAAGACGTCAGTTTGAATATCAGTGTTACTTGTTTATAAATAAAGTCCCAACTGAATTCATTATTAATAGAATTACAAAATCCATAATGAATCTTATACTGGATTGGATTAGGATAAATGTTTATTTTAAAATATCTATATCCATTATGTAGTGTTTCATTCTTGTGTTATAAATTTAAAAAATCTGGTGTGGTACACTCACACAACTTACCCTGCTCATTGAACTATAAGCCTCATTCTTAAACGAGAATGATTTAGGGGAATAACATAATGACGATTGCCGTCAACATTGAAACTACGATCAGACTTCTGTACATGTGTATATATAATTGTTTTAAGAGTACTTTTCCCTTTGTGTAAATATTGTGAAATTCGATATTTTTTAAAAGTCGTCAAAACAGCTGTTCTATAGATGTAATATCTCGACTATGTGTGTTCTTTTTATGAACTGCTCTACCTACTTACCTCATGCACGAGAAGGAGGCTACAAAGTCCATTTCTCAAGGATGGGGGACCCCCATTAGTTTCCCAGAAAGGAGACTCATTCCAGTAAATAGAGCCGATAAATAACTATACAGGGTATGAATTTGAAAAAAATCGGTCAAGTCATTTTTGAGAAAATCGTGAAAAGCATGGTTTTTTAGTGATTATCCGCTATTTTTCTCAATAATATTAGGAAGCTCCTGAAATTTTCCTAGAAATGAGACTCATGTCAGTTGATAGGACTTACGAATAGCTATCCATGGTATGAATTTGAAGAAAATCGTTAGAGCCGTTTTCGAGAAAACCGTGAAAAACATGGTTTTTTAGTGATTATCTGCATTTTTCTCAATAATATTACGGAGCTCCTGAAATTTTCCCAAAAATGAGACTCATGTCAGTTGATAGGGCTTATAAATAGCTATCCATGGTATGGATTTGAAGAAAATCGTTAGAGCCGTTTTCGAGAAAACCGTGAAAAACATGGTTTTTTAGTGATTATCCGCCATTTTTCTCAATAATATTACGGAGCTCCTGCAATTTTCCCAGAAATGAGACTCATGTCAGTTGATAGGGCTTATAAATAGCTATCCCTGGTATGAATTTGAGGAAAATCTTTAGAGCCGTTTTCGAGAAAACCGTGAAAACATGGTTTTTTAGTGATTATCCGCCATTTTTTCCGCCATCTTGAATTAAATTTTATTGAATCCCTCATTGTCGGATCCGTATGGTATGGACCTTAAGTTTAAAATTTCAAGTCAATCGGTTAATTAGGAATGGAGTTATCGTGTTCACAGACATACACACAACACACACACACACACACACACACACACACACACCCAAAAATGATGTTTTTGGACTCAGGGGACCTTGAAACGTATAGAAAACTTGAAATTAGGGTACCTCATTTTTTTTTGGAAAGCGATACTTTCCTTACCTATGGTAATAGGACAAGGAAAGTAAAAAATATTTGTCATGGCTTCCTTGTTTTGGTCCTTTTGAGTTTGTCATTTGCTTCTAATTTTGTTACTTTGTCCTATCGTTTGTAAGTATTGCGATGCGACCTAGTTTTCGAAATTTTATTTATTCTAGTGGTTTAAATAAGCTCTTTTTCTTCCTATTGACATGTTTGCTGTACCTAGTTGTTCGAAATCACTGCCGGCGCACAAGTTTTCTTTGCCGGTAGTTCCATTTTGTAAGTTAGAATATTTTATTTTATCAATCTGTATTATTTATGGCAAATAAATGAATTTGAATTGAGTCGGTCGTACTCACAAGGGGCACTTGCTGAACGGGCGGCATTCCAGACGGGCCGGCGAGCGGCGAGTGTGGGGGCAGTGGAGGCAGAGGGGCGGAGCGGTAGGTCATGTCACTGGGGCCGCTGCTCTGCATGGACGAGCGGCTGTCATCATCGTCGCAGCGCGGCTCAGGTGAGCGACTCTGGTCGGGCGTCATGGTCTCGTCCATTGTGTTGTTGTCCATGTCGGCGGCGGTTACGTTGAGCTGCGGCGAAGGCGGTTGTCGTGGGGGCGGTGGCGATTCCGAGTCGGCGGGCGGTGGCCGCTTCAGTGACAGTGCGGTCACGGCTGGAGGCGGTTGCGGTGGAGCGGTAGCGGTCGCGGAGGCAGTAGTGCTGCTCGGAGGCGGTGACGGTGACATCTGTTGCGGGGGAGGTCGTACGTCGTCGGCGGCGGAAATCGTCGTTCGCGTGTCGGCACCTCCGCCACCGCCACCGCTACGTTCGTCGCGTGAGCGTGCGTCTGTTGAGTCGTCTGCATCTGTGAAAAGAATGCAAATAATTTTTCATCTTACATGCTGGATTGTACGAGTTCCTATATTGTGAGTTCTAAATGGTTCTCCGATGGGGAAGCCCATATAAGATTCACACTCAATATTATTATAATTTTTATTGTAATGGATATTCTAAACTTAAAAAAATCATTAACGAAGGTTCATAAAAGCTCCCGCTAAGATAAGCTTGAGACGTTTTCGTCTCGCGGGAGCCATATTATTCCAAATCTCTAGGAAAATCGTGTATTCTTCTGTGTTATGGTTGTGATCTGTTGAACATCTGGTGAATCGCTTCCATTTGAGTTCAATTCATTTCATGAACTGAATACCACATCAAACTTAGAACTCACTCTTGTTTTATCTTGTGTTTTGAACTAAAAAATTAATTGATGAAAACTGTGGTTGAAACTGATTCTTGATGATTTTTTTACGATTTTTCATTAAATGTAATGAATTACCTAGTATTTGAATTGGAGGGAACACAACTCGTCTACAAGGACAAATAGCGTCATTCAAGGTGTTTTCAAAAGCTTGATAATAATTGATAATAATAAGCTTGATAATAATTGTTGAATATGGCTACATTGACTCCACAGAGTTCGATCGTACTGGAGTGCAGACACTTTCAGAAGACAATCACAATCATGCCATCGCTAAAAAAATGCTTTCGATATCAAACAGTTTAGTTGGTTCGAGAAATACATCTTTTATCCACTGAATAGGGAAATTTGAGGATAGAAACATTTCATCTATCAAAAATTTAACTTGCAATCCATTATTAGATGAATATTTAACATTATTCAAGTGATGATCGTTTAAAAAAGAAGTCGGATCGTATTGGTTTTGCGATAGATACAAGATTTACTCTTCTTTTGAATAGGAGTTAATCACTTGTCTTTTGTATTGACTGGTAAATGAGTGATATAGTATTTAATATTTTAATATTGTCTGATACAATAATAAGTGCATATTATTGATCTGAGATGTATAATTTATAAATTAAACCCAGCTTGATGAGTAACAGTGTAATGATTATTTATTCAAGATCAATTATTATAATGATAATTAATCAAGATCAATTCAACGCAGGTTTGTGATAACAGAATTGAATTCTGAAATATAATGTTCCTCCCAATCCCTCAATAGAATGAATAGAATAAATTTGAGGATAAATATTATAGCCTAATGTTATCTCCAGATGGGTTGAATGGTAGAGAGGATTTCAATGAAGGTTACGAGTGAATTTTTACCAATTGAATGAATTAATAAATATGAGTTTTTCTCAAATGGTTTAGATTACGAATATAATTTCGCCCCGAATGAAAAGAAGATTTGGTATCTTGTAACTGACCAGCTGATCTAAGATGCGTCATCTCGGCGAGTCCTTTGACCTTGAGACTTTCAGCGGTTTTGAGGAGGGCTGACAGTTGGCAGTACTCGATGTTGACCTCGCCTCTGTACATGAACTCGACGAGGGTGCGCAGCTCGGCGAAGCACACGTCCTTCAGGATCACGATCGGGTGGCGGTTCGGATGGTCTACGAACAGCGACCGGAAGTACGACGAACACGCCGACAGCACTACCTGAGACAGGCAAACACACAACAAACGTCAAATCATAATCATTAATTTAGCTGGACGATGAGTGCGGTTTATAGGCTCGAAATTGTCTGGTTTGTTTGAAGTTTTTACTATTATAGTCCAGTCAACGAAGATTTACAGAATAATTATTATTAAACGAAAATCACAACTAATTCCATCTAGATTTTTACCCTGTTGTCAATATTTGCAGTAGCATAAGTCTTCAGGGTGATTTACAGCATTTAATTGGGATTTTCGTTTAATAATAATTATTCATTAATTAGCATGTGAACGAATGCAACTTCCAATTTATTTCCATCTGAAGATTCATAGAGGTGAAAGTTTGGAAGACAATTTTTGACCCCGCAGTTATGTTAAGGTTAGTAGGCCTAAACATAGTGAGGAGATACATATCAGAAAGTTCCCCCACTGTGCTAAGGGGGTGGGGTGGTTCAAAGGAACCATTTTTTTGGTTTCTCGCATGTAACTCGAAAACTATGCATATTACGGAAATGACTATTCTATACAAGATGGAAGCTTACACAGATCATTTTAAAACTATTCTGGGAATTTAATATGATGCGGTGGAACACAATCACAACAGGAGAAAACCCTACTATGAAAGTATTGATTATAATAAACTTTCATTGGCACTAACGAATGAGACCTGGAATTCCGTGTACCTGCAGGAATGCAGAGAGTGCTTTGGAAAGAATGATAGAAATACTGAAGAAATACACAGAAGAATGTAAAGTTATTAATAGAGTATCGCACACAAAATCAAAATTAAGCCTTCGATTACAAATGGATTAATTACATCAATAAGAGAGAGAGATAAATTACACAGACAAAGCAAGAATAATACAGCGAATCAACAGCTTAGAGAGTATAATAGAAGGTACAGAAATCTACTAACAACTGTGATAGAAAATGCTAACAATACTTTTCAACGCGATTTGAAACTTCCAGCAACTCTAAGCAAACATGGGAAGTAATAAGAGAAATAACTGAAGTGCAACGGTCAACAACACAAATCCACCAAATCAACTTGGAAGGGAGAGAATTGAAATTGGGAGATGATGGTAAAGATATGGCAAATTCTTTCAATGAATTTTTTATTAGTATTGGATCAAAACTGGCCCAGTACATTCTAAATAGCGATTGTAATGGCGCAGATGAGCATGCGGCAGCTGATCAGATAGTCTGCCGGTCATTATTCTTTACACCTGTCAGTGAGGACGAAATGATAAAAACCATAAATAGTCTTAGAGCTAATAGTGCAAATGGACTCGATAACTTAAAACCAGATTTTTTCAAACAGAATAATACTATAATTGCCAAGCCTTTAACACATATTGCAAACATAATTTTTGAGGAAGGTGTTTTTCCACAGTGTCTTCAGTGTCTTAAGGAAGCTGTCATTTATCCAATCTTCAAAACAGGAGATAAGAAAGAAATGGATTGCTACAAACCCATATCATTACTCAGTACATTATTAAAATTTTTTGAAAAGTGTATCAAAAAAGACTGATCAGCTTTCTTGAAAAAAAAAAAAATCTTCTATCGCCAAACTAATATGGTTTTAGATCTAGTCGCAGTACAAATGATGCTATCCACCATGTGACCACTCAGATTGCGGATGAAATAAACACTGAAGAGAAACCATTAGCAGTATTCTTAGATTTAAAGAAGGCTTTTGATACGGTGTCGCATTCTTCTTTCAAGGCTTGAGAATAAGAGGAGTCGCACGGAATCTGTTCAAGAGCTACCTATCAAACCGAACACAATGTGTTAGAGTCAATAGATGCATAAGCAACAAGCTGACTGTAAAGTTTGGAGTGCCAGAAGGAACAGTACTAGGACCAATTCTTTTTCTTCTCTACATAAATCCATTATGCAACATGGAAATTAATGGATCAATCACCACTTTTGCAGGTGACACTGTTCTACTGTTCTCTGAATCGACCTGGGAGATGACCTGGAGAGAAGCTGAGACTGGACTTCAGAGGGTGTCTCGCTGGTTGAGTGAAAGTCTGCTAACATTGAACCATGAGAAAACCTTCTTTCTGACCTTTTCGGCGACTCAACATGGACAGCCAACAGGAGATGAGATAGTAATCAAGAATCAACAGAATAACACTTCATACACAGTTCATAAGAAACAGTCACAGAAAAACCTGGGAATTACAATGGACTCTTTTCTGCGCTGGGATCATCATATCAATGAATTATGTGGGAGACTGAGAAAGACCATCTACAGATTCAGGATTCTGAGGACACTGGTCGACAAGGGATGTCTAAGAGTTATCTACTTCTCTCTAGCACAGTCCCTCATGCTGTATGGGATTGTAGGATGGGGAGGTACAAGCTTCTTGCACATCGAACCGCTCCTCAGGGTACAGAAGCTGATCATGAGGGTCATCAACCAGGAGCCTTCACGCTATTCATCGGACCAGCTAGTCAATGAGTTTGATGTGATGGATCCAAGACAGCTTTACTCCAAGGAGATACTATGCAGATTACACAAGAACCCAAAAACATTTCAAACCAGAAACCACAACCACAACACCAGATACAGGAATCTTCTCATCACCAGTGTTGTAAGGAAGGCATTATACCAGAGACATTTCAATCATTTAGCACCAACATTATATAATCTACTTCCTGCAAACTTTAAACAGATTAATCATCCTAGAAAGTTCAAAACACAATTGGTTGATGAGCAAAGGAAGACAGAACATAGAAAACATTATTTCAAACAACAACTAACCACCTAATGACTCACTAAACACTAACTAATCAATAATACGCACAAAAAAAACCTACTCTAAAACATGGTACGCCATAGTGGAGTAGGTCAATTTCCACACAGAAAAAACTAAACAAGTAGAGGACACATTATAAGAATTTTTCGTAACTAACTATTGTATGTAATTTTGTAATTTATCTAATATTTTGTGTAATTGATGTTATAGTTTTGGAAAATAAAAATTTTATTTATTCATAGTTTCATACAATATTAAATTTGTAAATGTGTCCATATATTTTCTAGTTTTCGAGATATCCGCTCTTGAAGGTGTGTCATTGTTAAATAAACACGTTCGCTTCAAAATTTCTGCTATTTTTGCTTGTATAATTCTGAAAAAAATCTATGGAAAAAATCCATGCTGATTATGAGCTTATAGAACATTAATTTATTTTCAATTTAATGTATAATTTCACAAGTTTACAAATTTCCCCATGACTGTCGCGGGTCGCAGCAGCTACTTGTGCTAACGGGATGAGGGTGGTTCAAAAGTTGCATTTTTGCTTACAAAAGTTGCTAAATTGTCTTCCAAACTTTTCCTTCTGTAGGTACCCTTTTCTTAAAATTCATTACCTGGACTTTTATGATGTTTCTCATTTTGTCAATCTGAGATAATTATATAATTACAGTTTTCAACTTGAAATATTGTTCGTTTTTCTAGTTGACTGAGCATAGTGAGGCCTATGTTTGAACTCGACCGGAATCGCTTTTGTTTGTATGTATGTGAAGCATTCTCGGCCAAACCCATTAATCGATTTTCAGGATATTTGTGAATTGTGATGATAGTTCGTTTCGAAGTTTCACGTCGTCATATGTGTAATTGTTTCTTTAAAACCTTGTGCTTCTCATAAAAATGGCCAATCTTTGAGCCTGACTTGGGAGAACCTCCACTCAATTGTTCCGGATCGCAACTAACGAAGTCATCATAGCCAATATGATCGCCAACGTTCAAAACTGACAGGCACCCTAAGAAGAAGATCCTTCGATAAAAGTTTGTACCAAAAACGTAATTTAAAGGAAATAATACAGGGCTTAACGATTTTAGCAGTGCATATTCTGGGGACTAACATGTGTGGCAATCAAGAAACTAATTGATAAATCGATTAGAGATTGAGAGTTCTTAGCCAAATAGGGTTTTGTTACCTAGCACCCCTCTACTAGCATCTCTATAGACTATGAAAATTCAAACTTATTCAATACCCTTCAGCGAACCAACCAACCAACCAACTTTTTAATTTTGAATTCTGAAATGTTCTAACAATTCTTGATATTGTTCTAATATTCTTGAAATTAATTCTAGCCTATTGCCATTCATTTATTTGGATACAAAGGATGAATTATTAAAATGATTGGGGAAGGACAAACAGGCACAGCCCAAAACAGTTCCTTCTCCAAATTTTTGATTAATATACTATTCCAAAAATATGTTTTCATTCACTTGTGAATTTGGGTCCAATTTTAAAGCTAAACCCTAACCCCTAACCAAAACCTCCAAGTGAGTTCTCCCTAACCCTAGCCATATCAATATCTCGTCCCCGTTTGTATTTCTGCCGATTAGGTACTATTGTATTGAATATTCCGTATTTATAGACTTCAGGATATGCAATTAATGCATTATAGCTTATTCAATCTATCAGCTTTATGCGCTACACCCTGAGCGTGGTTATCGGTCACTTATTCATTTAATAAGTACAAGTTCCTAGAATCAGAAGGTTACGTCCGATGAGCGATCTCCCATGAGCGATTTTGGGGTTTAGCAGTTCACTGGGCGATCCATGGTTCAGAATAACAATAAGGATAGGCAGACGCTATGACTAGGAGGACTTGGGAAATTTACATTTCCAGCAAGTTCTATCAATCATCTGCATTTCAAGTGAAAGATTAACACTAATGCAAATAGATAAGTATAAAGTATCTCACAGATATCAAGAAGATTCAAGATCAACTTCACATCTGTAGCATTCTACATCTAGAACAATCATAAATTTCAAGTTTATGCCAATCTACAATCGTTATAGTTAGTATATAAAAGCGAAATGGCTCCCACATTTTATTCACATAACAGATTCCATCAACAGAGCTCAATATCTACACTTAAACTTTAGGCGCTTAAATCCCAAAAATCAATAATTAGAGAAAAAATTTCCTGAGATTTTTTCATTTTGACGATTGGCGGCTACACATTTAAAACTATTTGATCAAACTTTTGTACATACTATATTGTTTCCAGAAAGATTTTCTTATGTGTAAATTGTGAAATTTGATGATTTTTAAAAAGTCGTCAAAACAGCTGTTCTACAGGTGAATAATATCTTGAATATGTGTTCTTTTGAATAAACTGCTCTACCTACCTACCTCATGCACGAAAAGGAGGTTACATAGTCAATTTCTCAAGGATGGGGTGGACCCCCTGTTAGTTTCCCAGGAAGGAGATTCATGCCAGTTGATAGAGCTGATAAATAACTTTACAGGGTGTGAATTTTAAAAAATCGGTTTTAAAAAATCGAAAAAGTCATTTTCGAGAAAATCGTGATAGAAATTCAACAAAATCCATTTTTCTCAAGAATATTACTGAGCTCCAGCAATTTTCCCAGAGATGAGACTTATGTTAGTTGATAGAGTTTATTAATAGCTTTAGGGTATAAATTATCCAGGATATATTATTATATTATTATCCAGGGTATAAATTTGAAGAAAATCGTTAGAACCGTTTTCGAGAAAACCATGAAAAAGATGTTCTTTAGTCATTTTCCGCCATTTTAAATGTAATTTTATTGAATTTCTTCATGTCGGATCCTCATGGTATAAGGGCCTTAAGTTTAAAATTCCAAGTCAATCGGTTAATTAGGAATAAAGTTATCGTGTTCACAGACATACACACCACACACACATAGACACATACACACAAACTGGTCTAAGTATTGTCGTCTTGTCGAACGATTTATGCTCACCCAATTTATTTCATAAAAGTTTTCATATTTTTTTTATTCTCTTGTAAGTTATAACAAACTATGTACACACACACACACACACACACACACACACACACACACACACACACACACACACACACACACACACACACACACACAACACCCAAAAATCATGTTCTTGGAATCAGGGGACCTTGAAACGTATAGTAAACTATAAATCAGGGTACCTTAATTTTTTTCGGAAAGCAATACTTTCCTTACCCATGGTGATAGGACAAGGAAAGTAAAAAACGGGATCAATATAGAAATATAAAAGAACGCAATGTTTTGGTTGTTTTTCTGAATGAAATCCACATTCAAATCAGAATTCTAGCGATTGATGGATTGATTATTGACAAAATGAGATAGTGAATGAATGAGTGGCTGAATTAGGCCTACCTTGTGGGCGCGTATGGAAAGCCCTTCCGAGCAGGCCAAAGTGACGTCGACCAAACTCTCGTCCTGCAGCAGCTGACTGAACACACCTAACAGATTGCTTTGATGATTGTTCCACCTCAGGCAGTAATGCTCACTTCCCATGTCTGTGATCCTGCCCTGTCAACACACAACACCACACACTCACATCACTCACTTTGCTGCTATGCTATGCTATTCTCACGCTTATCTTGATATACGAGTAGATTAACGAAATTGCATTTGTACGGTAATCAATTACAACTTCGAACATACTGTATTCCAATAATGGGAGATAATTTTAAATACACTGTATTTACAAAAATATTGATGGATCAAAACATTCAAGTTAGAGTTGTCTGTTATAGGAATGAAATGGATGGATACCAAAAAAATGAGATACCATAGAAATTGACATGAGTTCTATCCGTTCGTAATGACATAGTGAAAGATCAAGGAATTGCATAATATCCTAAACCATCCATGATGTAGCATATATTGTCCATGACTGAACATGGTTCAATTATTATGGTTTTGTCCTTGATTTTGAGATTTGATTAATTGTTTTGTCCTTGATTGATCACATTATCACCTGGCAATCCATGTTTCTGTTTCTCGAGAAAAAATAGAAAGAAGGACTGCAGAATCCAGTTTGGAATCTTATTCGATTGCAAAGCTGCAATCACGTTTCAGACAACCAAGGTTTTTCTAGACAATCTAGAATAAGATGGATGAGTTAGTCACAAGGATGTGAAAGCCGGGCGAAGAAAAATAATTCGAATTATTGAAAAAAATGTTATTTTGTTTATAGTGATATGATCCACAGGCTTATAGTGATAGGCTTTGTTTACAGGCTTTGTTTACAGTTATACAGGCTTTGTTTATAGTGATAGGATCCACGTGATTGATGGAATGGATGGAAGACGATATTGTGAAAGTGAAGATTTTATTCATATTTAGTGATGTTCATGCACCTAAACCCTACTGATATTCAAATGTGAAAGATTCATAGATTTAATGTACAGATTTATTTATTCTTTTAACCTTCCAGAGCTCATACATTTTGTTTTCTGGCAAGGCTGTTTAAATGAGAAATTATAGTGTTACTAAACGATGTTATCTTATTAATAATAATAATCAGTTTTATATAATATTTTTTATTAAAATTTCATATTAGAAATTCTCAAATTTTTGATCATTAAAAATTAGTTATTAGTATTAGTGAATAGTTGGTCGATTAGCAAAAAGGTATATATTTTACAAAACAATGATTAAGCATAAGTCAATTCAGTTGAATGAAGCAGTGAATAATTTATATTATCAAAATACATTTACATTCCAAATATGATATATTATGATTGATTTTCTCACTTGAATCATGTAAAATACCAGTAATAAGTTTTTTTTTTAATTTTCATAAATCTTTATTTACTATCATTGATTTAATGCTGATTTTTAAATTATGTTGGCAATAGAATATATGTTGTGATGGACAAAGCATTGATACAAAGAAAGGATCCTACTCAATTATTTTAAACTGGTACCGGTATTTCAAAACTCCTTCCATTTTATTCGTTATATATCACAGTGAATAGAAAAAAATGATTTGAATATGACAAGTATAGTGGATTGAAAAATAATTACAACAGATTAAACAATTTGACAGGACATAAAGAAGAATGTTTTTCTGTGAGAGCTTTTTTAGTTGAGAGTGACATAATTTGTTTAAATATTTTTTATCATTGACAGTACAAATGGGATGAACTCTATTCAAAGATAAAAAAGACAACCTCTCAACAAATTATCAATAATTCAAGAAATTGATTTAAATAATATACGAGTTTGTCACTAAGAGAAAAATAGGGATTCAAGTATCACTAATTTTCCTGTATGACTATAGACGAAATATGTATTAAATACTTGAGAAACTAGATTATGGGAGATTTCAAAAACAAACGAAGAAAGTTATAAGCTCTCGAGTAAAAGATCCAACTGTAAACGCCTAGATTATTTATTCTGCAAATAGGTTTCTATCGCTGCGGAAAAATACGCAAAAGTGTGAGCTACAACGCCGGTTTTCGTAAGGTGTGGGAAGGTTCGCGAAATAAGGGGCCTCATTCTAAAAATAAACCAGTCAGTCCCAATTTCGGAGGCGCACCACGCAATTCTGCTGCCAGAGTTTTTGAAATGGTCCGCGAATAATAGACCAGTTTGCGATAACTTTGCATTCACAGGCATTTCTTTTGAGCCTCGAAGAATTGGCATTAGGAATAATGCGAGTTATTCGTGTTTGGTTGAAGCTCTTATAACATGATGAATACCATAACACAGTAAACAATAATTTACTCGTCATTATTCAGAACTCAGATATGAGTGTATCAGAATACACATGAGTAGTGTACGAAACACTTGCTTTGTTATTCAGCTTGTTCACCCCAATGAAACGGTAAGTAGCCTATATCGAACGTTTTTCTTCAACGGTGCTATATGAATTTTGGGGATTGAACTCTGATACGAAATGTTCGGAACCGTTGCTTAATAACCAATAGCAATATTGTAAACTATGCAGAACATTGAACACCAACTTGCAATAACTGAAGAATGAGCTTGTGGTTCGTCAGCCTTAGAACTGGGAGTTGACTAAAAAAAGTACTATTATCCAAAAAAAGTTCAATCCACTTGCTAACATTGACTTTTGAAACTCAGACGAGCGTCTAAGAGTTGATATGAGTGTACTGACTGGATTATGTAGTTCTGGAAGTGTTACATTGATCATTTCAATGTTTTGTTCTCCAGTCAAGTTCAGATCTTTTCATAAAAGGTTGGGTGGATAATAAATAGAATTCGTAAACAGTTGTTGGAGTCCAATTAATTTTCTGACCTCTTTACTTCCTAAGTCAACAATTATTCATCGGTTTCTTGATTATATCGTTAACGTCTCTTCATTCTTATTATGCGCTATTTTATGATTTCACCAAATGAGAGCAACTAGCAACATCTTTGAAGGATCTGTGAAGGGTGAATCTTACAACTTGATCGCTTTTGAAGAAGAGTTTCTTTCAAATCTATCAATCGAGAGGAAATACAATTGAACAAAGCGATGAAGCATAATGAAATTGCCAACATAAAAAACGAATCTGCCCACCTGAACAGTTGAAACAAATCAGTTATATCCTGGAGAATCGTTCTTATCCGGTGATAGAATAGAGCTATTTTGTAACTGTTTGGAACTGCAATGTTACAGTCAATTAATGTTATCATTTATAAATTCCTTACCTCTTTGCTTCGATCCAATACGAGTACAAAGAGCAGCAATTTTGAAGTTGAATCTATTCTTATGGGATTCAGTTAGTAATTCAGGATAATAGAGCAAACATATTCATTTAAAGACATATTGTATCAGAGGTAATTAGATATATACTTGAATTTTTGAACTATTAAGTTCAATTTTACTATTAAATTTTATATAAAAAATTTGATCTATTTTAGAATCTCAGTCACTGTACTTTTTATAAATAGCACAAGTCAATACAAGAACATTTAAATTGAATTTGGATCTCATTAGGATTAGAATAGAAATCATCTATGATACATAACGGCCTTCTTTGGCATTTTGAAAATATTGATAAAGCCCAGTTTTCATTAGTAGAGTTAGTGGTAGAGTTCCCTGGGCAAGTACATCTTGTGAAAACTCCCAATGAAAACGTTCATGGTAGAGTAGAGTCATGGTAGAGTACTAGTTTTTAGTAGAGTAGAGTGGGATAGTACTCTACCACTAGCCTTCCCGTCTCGAGCTAGTAGAGTAGAGTTCCGTATCACATTTTAAGGTTAGTTCTGTTCACTGGACAACACACTTTACCTACTATTCTCAATTGTAGTGAAAACAGTTACTCGACCAAGTAAGTAGAGTAGAGTTAGCTTGGAAGAGTTAGTATGCCAGTTACTCGACCACTAACTCTACTAGTGAAAAGCAGGCTTAACGGTAAATTATACAACTTTTTGAAGACTGATGTGATGACAGACTGAATTTTTTTAGACTGTGCATAATATCCAAACATCAAAATACTATTAATGGATTTCAGTATTGTATTAGCGATGGTATGTAAATATATATCAGCTATATAAAAAATTGAGATAAAACGAATTGTCGAATAAACCCCGTATGTTATATCATCAAAATCTAGTTATACATAATATTAAATGACATTCTATTGGAAATAGAACTACACATTCCCATAATCTATAACATAAACACAATTTCCGCAATCTATGCAGTTCATTATTCTGTCAATCGCATACATTTTTTTAGATTTTCATCTCAACCTGCATGAATTTATTTATCTCTCTCAAGAAATACTATATTGCTATTATTCATGAAATTGCAATTCATTAGTGTTCTAGAGTTTCCCAAGAACGATTAAATTATACAGCAAAAGGAACATAACTCGAAAAACAACCAAATTTTTCATTACTTCTCAATTTAAAACACTTTTCTTCATCACTATAAGATAATAATTCATCACTTCAGTTCAGACATGCTCACTTCTTTTGATAAACTCAACACCACATTCAGAAATAATAGTTAACTGAGCCCACACACCTGGAAAAGTAAAAGTTGACATTAGCTGGGTCACTTCGACACAGAACTGACCCATCTCTGTCGATTTGCCATGGCAGAAAAAGCCTTATTGACGTTGAACTTGCGTTTGGCGCGTTTTAAGCAATCTATACACAATCATACTGCGATGCCAATATAATCAGTAACCTTGGCAATAATGGATTTTAACTCACATATAATTACTAGTATAGATATACAGTGCTAACTATTTAAAGTAGTCAACAGTAGATGTAATTGATTTTGGGGATTCTCTGTGCTTCACTAATAATCGCTGACTACAGTAAGAGCTGAATAATAGTATTAGACGTATTTTTCAAACTTTCCACTCCCTTCTTTTATTTCTTGTCTTTCTCCTATCAAATTCTCAAATTTTCTTCCATTCTACATTCAATCAAAACATGCGATTCCTGCATTCTATGATTTTATTCTTCAAATCACACATTTCTCTTTCTCCTCTTTCTTCCTTCTCATAATTCTATTTTTTTCTCTTCCAATAACTCTACGATTTATCTCTTCTTCAATTCTCCCTCCATTATCCCGTCTCACATCCACTTTCCACCGATCATTTCCTCATTCTCACATCTATTTTTCTCATTGTCTCATTTTTCCAGCTAACTTCCTTTGTATCTCCTTATATCCTCTTCATCTCCTCTCTCCTTTATCATCATCTTCCTCTCACTTCCCAAATACCTACCTCAACCTGCCAAAATTCCTCTGACTGACTCTCTTTCACCCCTGTACTTGCTTCTCTTTCTTCTACTCCTTTAACTTTTCACTCTCTTCCTCTAGTCCATCCACGTCTGCTTCATTTATTTAATTTATCTTGTTACTCCACTCTCTCACCCCCTTTATGTTTCATCCTCTATTTCCCTCTTTCTTCTCTTCCACAAATTTGTCTCTCATTTTTCCTTTATTTCCACGGATTTCTTGTTCTTTATGTAAGCTTTACTTTTCCTTCTCACTCTCAACTCTCTCTTGCGATTTACAAAACTTATTAGTATTTATTACTTATTACACTCTCTCTCACTCTCTGTCGTTCTCTCTCACTGCCTCCCAGTCACTTTCTTCCTTTCTCTCCCTCACTCTCTTCATTTCTCTCCCTGAATACTATTCGAACACGGGCGCGATCAAGATTCACACGGAAGCTTTTAAAAATTCGGCCCAGTTGCCAAAATTCGGCTGGCTCGCTATACGCCTACGGGCGACAGGCCTACAGGTGCGTCAACCGCTAAAGACGTCAGGCTTTGGCTCAGGCACTGACCACTGACGTTTGTCGCTGTTTTAGTTCAACATCCAATCCAACCTCAACACTAGCGAAACTCAAAACGGCCACTTGGCGCGGACGCAACATAACTGTAACAACGCTAAAACATCTTTAACATTCTCAAAACATATGGAATCATGATTTTTTTATTGGAAAATTTTAATGAACATTAATTCTAGCAACTTAGTTCTGATTGAACGTAGAAATTCATGATTTCAAATCCAAAACTGTGAAGTTATAGAATTATTCATTCAAATCCAAACTGGTTACCTTTTCAGCAAATTATCTAGTAATCACGTTGGTCGGATGACCCCGTGAAACCAAATCTGTTAATATATATCAGGGCACTTCTAGCTGGTTCATAACCCACCTAATGGCTTGATACAAAGACAGGATTCAGGATTTTTTCATCAGGACTCTCCATGTAGCTTTACTCATAGCTTCACAATTGATGCTTTATGATATTTACAATATTTTCAAATAAATTTGGTAAAAACCATAAATTTTCGTTATTATTGATATTTCATGAAATAAGCTATGATAGGCTAAAGTCTGATTTTATTCTATAAGATATAAGTTATAACTTCATCAACTACTGCGATTGTACGAGTTGGATATTTTCGGATTAGTAAAGATAATGTTCAACGTTATAATTGATGAAAATAATGAATTCATAACATGATAATCTTATAAATTTTCTTCTGCAATTCAACTATTGGAATGGTTGAATATCGTGAATATTCGACTATTGAACAGAAGGAATCAGATATTTGAAGTGAGTTCTATTGATAAGTCCAAAATTTTAAAAATACTTTCAACGCATATAGTGATCATAATCTCATCAATTGCTTATAGCTTGGAAATCCTAATGGAAACAGAATGGTTGGGGAAAACTGGAAGAGGTTGTAGAAAATCAAAATGATTGAAGCCACCTACTCAACTTAAGGTAATTTAATTTTTTTTAGAGCATCTTCCCGAGATAAATGATTAATCATTTGAAAGCTTTATTTCATAGGCTACGAAATCAATTGTTATTGTTAGTACTGTAGTTTATTTTTTCAAATCTCATAATTGAGATATATGTATGCAATGTATATCATTATAATACTATACCTTTGCTCCTATACTCGCTTCCAACATTTATCAAAACATATTTTTGTAGATGTTTTACAAATACGGTTTATATATTTCAGTTTATGCTCTTAACTGTAAACTAGCATTATCATTTCATGAAGCTACTATCTTCTTCAGTAGGCCGTCTACTTTTTGTTGCACATAGTCGATAACATAAATCTAGCAAAAACTACAAACAACAATGTTGCATCAGTAATTTTCTGAGGCACATCCAACAATTACTACAGCCAATAACCAATAATAAATGAGCCGTCATTAAAATTTTAACAAGCGTGTTTTTTGCGAGTGGCAACAGAGTACATAGGGTAATTGTGTAATTGTATTTTTTTAAATTGTTTTCTTATCGCATCGGGCCTTCGTTGGGCGTCTAATTACGGATAAAAAGAATCCCAGTTACGGAGAGTCAGAGCATCGCTCGTCAAGACTCAAGTAATTATAGTTTAGTTTTAGTGCTTTCAGGTGAGGCTCAAGACGTTATTGCTGTTTCGGAATAGTAAACAACGTTCATTTCAGTTACTTGAGTATCCCAAACGATCGTGAATGAGAACATGCACAGATATGAATTTGTTGAGAATGCAATTTTCACATGTACAATGAACCTTACATAGCGAAGAAATTAGTTTTCAGTAATCCAGCAGGTGATTGATGCTTTATTCTTAGCAAATTTCAAGATTTCTGAAATAGTTTGAAACTTCTATGCGAACGTTGAAGTTTACATGGATCATGCGTGGGTAATAAGACAATGGACTCGACGTTTTCGTTCTTGACAACCGAAAACCGCTCATCCTCACGTGAGACTCAAGTATCCTATGTAATATGATTGATGACCTACAGTGGAAGATTATCTACAAATGCGAGACTACACGAAGAATATCTATGTCAATCCGTGATCAGTTAAATTTGAGTAGGAATGATCAGTTTATCCCAAATGGTTGGAGCTGCCCAGAGTGAGAGTTCAAAGAAAGAGAGTAAATATTCATTCAAGAAAGTGTATGATTTTTATAATGGTTTCAGCCGTAATCTCTGAGAATTGGAGTGGGTGATATTGCGGTTATTGGTTTGCTATATTGAATAATCTGGCTTGATATTCACACGTTCACTTATAGAAAATCCATTCACGAATCTGGTTCAGGAGTCTTGGTTATCACGAAGCCAAACATTCTTCTAGTATATTGAACAGTGGTGTAGAGGTGCGGGAAAAAAGTTTTTCACAGTTTACACAGTAAACAAATTGAAAATTTATCGATGAGTAGACCTACTCATCATGTCATATTAATTTATTGTTATAAGCTATATCATAAAACAATACATGAGCAGCACTAACCACAAAAAAATACGAACCTCTTTATGATTTGACAAATATATTATTGGAAGTCTCATACTGGAACATTTGCCACTACACCACTGCAATAATAATCAACTTTTTGTACTGCTAGTTCTCGACAATAAATTGATTGTGAGTCTCTTCATTCAAATCAAACCATAATATAAGTTCATTTCGTATCCTGGTGTAAAAGAAAGAAAAATATTGAAGCAAAGGTGTTAAATTGGATAGGATAACGTTAGTCATGTCAAAAGTACGTATTATTAGAGTTCGACGACTCTTCGCTGACCCTGCTCTGCTGCCACGGCTAGGACGAGGCACATTGCCAACTATTCGCAACTTATAACTTCACTTGCCGAATTCCTACACCACTCTTTTTTCCAACACAAAACTAGTCGTTCAATGTCCCAAACATGCATTAATCACGGTTTCCGATAAAATGCAGTTAGCTATGATAAGAACTTAAAATCTGATTGGAAACAAACCACAAGCTGTTAACGTCACAGAATTGTGTTCATCATCGTACTGAATGGGATATGGAAACTAATCACTTACTGCTATTGCAATCAAACTAAAGAAAGCTTCTGTGCTATCTACCAATTCCATTGGAATCCACCTCCAAATTACATTATACCAGGAGATTCACTGGCATTATTGAACTGAATACTTTAGGGTTGAAAGGAACGGTCACATTTTGAACTAAGCATGTGGACGTCGTAATAGAATATTACACTAATTCCCACTCCTGCATCTTGCAATGTGATTATGATGAATTATTTAGATGTTTTACAAATAGAATACAATCCTGGAGGATACGTGAAGTATAATTCAAGAATCACACACATTAAATATACTTCTTTTATTGGAATTAATCATTCCCCGAAAGATTACTGATTCTCTAATAATAATAATATTGGAAATATAATAGAATATAATCGATAACATAAAAATCGCTAATACTCTTTTGATTGATTGCATTGGATGACAAACCCAATTGGAAATTCCGTATTTATTGGTGAGAAAGATTTTTTAGCTGTCATAAATTGTTATTTCGATCTGTAGCTAAACTAATGCACAATATTTTTCAACGATATTTTGTTGACTATGTGACAGAAATTTCATTGAATAACTAAACCTGATAGAAGTGACAAGTGTTTGTAGGCTATTCATGAGCCATAAAAATGTTATCAATTTAAATGGACTTTTTAAAAAATATCGAAAATTGTGAAATTGCTTTTGAGAATTGTTAGTAACAATCAATTTCCTTAATAGTAACAGCTCCATAATAATTACAAAGCTTGGTAATTCCAAGAATAATGAATGACTACGGAACTTAGGAAATATCTTTTCTACGCGTGTCATGCATTAGTGTATGAGCTGCTTGTAATTATTCAATTATTCATCGCTCACATTCAATAATTTATCTTATCTTCAAAATGATTTTGCAATTCCGAAGTAGAAGTTTTTGAAAATTACCACTATTTAAAAAATGTTCATCAAACAATCAGGTTGCCTTGATATATTTCATAATAATCTTAAACAAATAACACTTGGAGCTCATCAACTCGATAAATTTGGACCAAGATAGAAAAAGATCAAACCATAAGCAATGCCTATGCAGTTTCTTAAAAGTTATCACATATTACAGTATGTAAATGTATTGTTCTTAATATAGTAAGAGAATATTAATATCAGGCTTATAGATACTCTATCACAGAACTGGTAGAACTGGAACCAGTCGTGGGTCTAATCATCAATCAAATTTGCAAGACTACTGGAGAGATGAATTATTGACAAAAGGGATAAGAATTAATTCTAGAATAAGTACGAAGCTGTCTTTCCAAACATGAAAATTTATCATGCTTATGAGCAGCAAACCCTTCTTCCATCCAGAATAGTAATTTACTTATTTATGTACTTTCTTGGAGACTTACGTGAATCCAATGCAAGATTTATGTCTCGTAGAGGTTGGAAGTGAATATGGATAAGTCAAATCCAGTTGAAAAACATAACGGGAGATGAAAGCCATTTTAAATAAGAAGCTTGAAAGGAATCGATTCTTATTCTTAGGCTTACCCTTGTATTAAACTCTTATATAATGATATTTATCGATTTCTCATGTTCATTATAAGAATGTTTAAGTTGTTATTAGCTTGCGGAAGTTCGGCTACCGCTACTCCAAGCTCGAGCTTGCTCTTTTGGAGAATTAGTTCCATTTATTCGTTTTGGGACTGGGTGGGCATCAGAATAAATATTACGATTAGAAAATATTAATACTATCAGAAAATATTAATAGCATCAGAAAATATTAATAGAAGCATACATCGCATTATATAAATTAAAAAAAAAAACATTTTGCCTGGATTTTACCCTTTTTCAATCGAGCTGTTTCCAGAATATTTAAAATAATACAAAATCACGACGTTCCACCATGAAAGTCAAAAACAATACTACGGAACACAAAGTCATCACGGAGCACACACTACAATAATTGCTATTGAGAGCATTCTTCTTAGAATCAAAACGTTTATTTCCAGGAAAATAAATGGTGAAGCCAACCAAAAACCAATCAATCCTCTCTGATAAGTTGTTTTTCTCAACACGATTCATTCTGCAATATATGTCGTCAGTTGGATTTATTTATTGGCGTATAAGTAGAACACAGCAATGATCGATTGAGGTTGGCTATTTTTTACTAAATCCACTTGCACGCCGAATGGTCGCTGACTTCCAACTTATCCGCAACGACCAATAGGCACGCACATTGTGGGTCCGCCCTTTGCGCGACCGCAAGCGCACCTTTCACTCTTTTTACTTCTATACATTTTTCCACTCTCAGAGTCGACTCTCTCCTTCTACTACTTCATCCTGGTTCATCCCTATTTCACCCCTCATCCATCAATACTTGCCTGCCACAATATAGTAAAGGCATCGTATTCAGGCCTTCTCAATCACTTTTACATTCACTGCTTTTTATCTCTCTCTTACCTTAACCCTTTCGCCTTCCTTCATCCTTCATTTTTCCTTCCTTTGCTTCAACAGTTCGGTAGCATGAAGAACGCGGAATGTCGTGACCACGTCAATAATATCCCCTCAAAAATAACCCCTCAGGGTTTTGACTCCCTAAGGGGTCAAAATAACCCCTTAAATCAATCTTATTCCTTACAAAAACTCTTATTATATTATAGAAAATGTCGATGCAGAAGTAAAAAGCGGTTTAAACCAAAGAGGCTGAATTGAAAAGTTAAAGTGTTTAAAAGTGTTACGTTTACAATCAATTCCTGTTGGATACCATTTTTGGGACTGTACTAAGAATAATTATTACTAATATTGATGAATAATAATGAACTTGAAGTGGAGATAGAATAATTGCAATGGATTGTTAGGCTACATGTTCAAATTCATTTTGAATATTTTGGAATCTGTTTTTGTACCGAGGTTTTATATTTATGATAAAATTTCAATTGACTTGTTTTCTTGTTCAAATAGTAAGTTCCATGCTGTCGACATCAGTTTTTCGTTTTTTCTGTATAATATTACCATAGTATGTCCTATTGTTAATAACCTATAATTTGCTATATAACCAACTTTTGTATAGAGAAAACATCCGAAACATCTAAAACATTAAATCAGTATTGCAATGACCTGAATACTCATTATTTGAGTAAATGATCTACAATTCCATTATAAACAAGGGTTTATTCAAAACATAATATGGAAATGAATAATTTATTATTATTGATGAAAAATCACCCATCTTAATCAATATTGATAATCATTGATAGTAAAAGTGGAGCTATAATCAAGTTGTAGATGAAACAAAGTACAATATTATATTAGAGGTAATGTAAAATGAAAGAATTAACGTTTGCTATGATCCAATGATGCTCAGAATCAGTCAGTCTTATCAAAGCATTGTCTAGCCATACCCAAGTTCTATCTAGTCTCTGTGAGAGGGCTACTAGAGAAATTGCTGTAAGGTACATCAGTAGTACACGAAGTATTTCTATAGTTCTTGGAATACCTGAAATGGTTTCCATAAATAGAAATTATACATTATAAATGAAGAACAGAAGGGACATACCTAGTCTGCACTTTCACGTATCACGGTTATTACTACAACGCCGAGTGTCAAAAAAGAAGATTGTCACCTTCCAAAAAAGCGAGCACCTGAACAGTGAAGAAGCGACGCAACTCTGTCCACGACCTAATCCATTCACAGCACTGCAATGTAGATGAGATGCACAAGAGAGAAAAATGCATACAGGCGTAATCTATATGTTTGCGAGAGAATGGTTCATTTCAGACAGAATCCGAGAGAGGAAAGAAGCATGACAAATCCCAATTAAAAAAGCACGCTTGTTGGGTACTAAAAGATGGCACACAAAAAGAGATAGAGTGTAAGAGAGAGACGATAAAAGTGAGCGAAAGAATGACATGGACCAGAGAAAAGCCAAGTTTAGCAATAATTAAGAGTACTGTGAGGCAAAACATCTGCGAATAATATTCACTTGATGACATACATTTATTTTTACAAATACCAACAAATGATCGCACCAATGTTTAAAACAGTAAAAAAGATTAAATAGTCAAGGAACGAGGTATTGGGAGATTAGACAGTGATAGAAATGGAGAACGACAACGCGAACAAGTGGATAAAAAAGAAAGTGGACGTTGAAGAATAATAACAATCTAAACATGCTGAAAGCCTACACGTGTATTATTGCATGTGTGATATAAATTGTAATGTCATGCTAAATGAACGTGCGATACGTTTTTCGTGATTTTAGTGTAAACTTGTAGCCCAGCACTGAACTGTTTGAAGTGTTGGACGTGACATTTTTGATTTCATGTGATTCTTCTCACTTAGCTACTCAATTCCAATGATGTATGTGGAAAAGGTTTCCACCTTTTATTATGAACTATTCTTATTTCAGATCCCCCATTCCCAAATACTCTCTGGATTTGACAGTTAGAGAAGTGAGCACATTCTTGCACAATAACTGAGAATCTTATTACGTATTATATTCTTTCATTCAAACTTGGAATAGGAATTTGGGTTGAGCAGGTTGTTGTTCTGAAATATTTTCCCCTCTTATCATATTATCATGATTTTTTAACTGAATTCACTTTGAACTGTTGAGCTATACTGAAGAGAAGATCAACAGATGGTACTCATATACACGAATGAAACTAGAAGGATCTTTAATACCTTCAATTTCGAACTGATTCAGTTTGGGACATTATCATGTGTACACCCACACACACTCACATAAACACACAAGCGCACTCGTGATAAATAATTGACAAGGGCAGTGCAGGGCGAACATGAACGCCAAAACGGAAACAGTGAAATTGAGGCAGTTTCCGCGACAAAAAGTAAAAAAAGAAAAAAGGCGCAAAACGTGAGTGGCGGCCGCTCAGAGCAGGGCGTAGTCCCCTTGCCCCCTTCGGGGGGCCCCATCGCATTGTTGCCGATCGATCCATCGATCATGATCACGATGATGATGATGATAAATAATGAGTGCGCACTTCTTTCATGCTCCGCTGATCAACTAGTATCGACTTTGGGGCCTTGGGATGCTTTTTAATCCAATGAGATCGCCCGATCAAAGGATCAAATCATACGCTACAATAGAGATTAGTGGATACTGGGATGGATAGTAGAATCATTATATAGCAAAAATTGCAACTAAGAATATTGTTCGAAGCTGGGTATTTGGTACATATGTATTATTTAATCAAGTTGGACCAAGTGCCGGACCACATTAAGCGTTTTTCAACCCAATCAGCAAATCGGAGAGCTCTCTGCCCTGCCAACTTGGTTGAATGCATTTCGGGCTATAAAACAAATTATAGATATCATTGCGATTTTTATAGATTGTCAGAATGTTAGCAGCCTATTTGCCTACCATTTATTTGCCATACAATAAATACATATTCAAAACAAATAAAAGAAAATACATAATTTTATAATCACTATTTGCTACGACATATTCTTCAGAGATATAGCGACTGTCTATCAAGTTAGCGATACCTGCAAATTTTTAACAAGCACTATATTCGTATCCCTACAATAGTAAATTTACGCCATTTGATGCCGTTTCCAAACTGTCAATTATTCTACTCTGAATAGGATGTATTTGCAATGTTAAAATGTTATTTTTTAAACGCGAAAAAGAAAGAAGACGCAGTCATTTATAGAGGATGGTATATACAGAAGGAGGAGAAGGATTTGTGACCGAGCATTGCTATCTGAAGTTGTCAACTTTGTCTGGAAATATCTAATCGGTGGCATGACGTCATCAAGCAATACGCTCAGTGCGTTTTGGAAATAAACACTTGCAAGCCGCCAACACAAGAAAAAAGCCGCCTCCTTCATCCGCGAAAAGGTGCACCTACTCCTTACGGTACTCAACGCACACCACTTTTCTTCTTCTTTTTCTTCTCCTTCTTCCTCTTCTTCTCCTTCTTCTTCCTCTTCCTCTCCTTCATTCTACTTGTTGAGGTAGAAGCAAGTGGTCTTCGAATACGCCAACCTGCATAACGTCACTACTAATAAAAACCTAATAGGCTGCATTGGAAAGCTGTGTTTGATTTAAAGGATCAATACAATCCGTACTATTTCTGGGAGTGAGTCAGAATAGTTCATTTAAGTATTTGCACCGACAACTAGGAGAATGTTCGAAACACTGAATGTACTGAATATACTTTGTAAATTACAAAAGAATAATATTCAATTTGAATATTCATAACATTAGTTGCATTAATGTTGTATTCTAATCTTCTACTCAATGTTAGAGTTGGTGTTCATTTCGTCATGTACATTTCAGAATTCACACATCAGCTTCGAAATCACAAAGATTATAATTTCAAGTTGACAGTAATAACAAAATTGCCCATTTTTCTTCGTTTGTAATGTTTTTTGGAAATAAATTTCATTTCATTTCAAATCAAATTTGTATTTTTTACCATACTATAAATACAAATTTGGAATTAAAATGTAAACTTGATTTGCGTAATATATAACCTGATACGGTACCTAATATAAATATTAATATCGGGGACCGAGCTTCGCTCTGGAGTACAAAAGCATAAAACATTTATTACTAAAGAAGAAATTATAATAAAATTCATACATAAATGTTCTATCTAGTCACAGTAAATTGAGATTAATTCCCAGAGGAATACAAAAATTTCCCTCACAAAGGCCCAGTTGCACAAAAGCCGGTTGAATTTTAATCCTGATTTACTTCACGTGAACCAAATCAGAGAAGACCATTTCAAAAAGATGAATCTACTGGAATTAATCAGGATTGAGAATAACCCGGCTTTTTTGCAACCGGCACTAATACCTGATTGAATGATTACAAAAGTTCAACAGCTGAGTCATAATTTTGACACAGTCCCACACAGATGAACTCGCTCACTCACTTCCATCACCAATAGACGACGAAATAATTATTATCAGCTGTTTTCCCAAGGATGAATAATAATTATCCTTTTAATGTACTTCAGCGAGTTTTCTCAGGAATGAGACCTACTGCAATCGAATCTTTATATTATAAGCCTACTATGTTCTGAATTTCGTGAGAATCGTTAGAGTTGTTTTCGAGATCCGGTGAAATACAAACATATAAACATCTTAACATCCAAACATCTAAACAGAAGTTGCTCGTTTAATAGTATAGGATTATCATGAATGTAATGTTTATCAATCATGCATGTATGTAATAAAATGTATTAATACATCATTTATCCTTAACAACTGATTCTGAATTAAAAAATTCTGATCATTCAGTTAATTGACAGAGATATTATGTTTCATTGTTGATTTATCTACAGACTGGAAAAGCTTTTGAAACGAGAAATTGAAATGATTTAAGCTATAATAGTCATAGCTGAAGTCAAAGTAGGATTTTATCTAATTTTTTTCATCTTTAGTGTTCAACTTTATAATTTTTTATCATCACAGTTATCTTGTTATTCTCAAAACCTAAAATAAAAAATTCAATGAAATTTCATGAAATATGAAATGTGAAATGTTGAAATATGAAATGTGAACTTCGACAGCGAGAATATGGATTATGAATATGCTTGAAAGTATTCCAGAGAAAGAAAAATGGATAAATAAAAATGATATTGCTTTGAGGTACTCACAATAACTGCGATGAAATTTAAAGTCTTGTTTCATTCTTTATGCAGTAATCATGGCGCGGATCTGAAACAGTGAACAAAGAAATTATTGGCAACAATTCAACAAAGCTTATCTGTAATAGGCTGATGATATTTTTCACATAGGTCTCAATAATTTAGGAGAGTGAATGAGAGGAAGACTGATCCAGCAGAGTTACATGCAGTAAGGAATCAGTCAAGCTTCAATATTGCATCAGTCAATCAAACTTATCAAACAAACAAGTTAGGAATCAGATGAGGTTTCTAATAGAGTGAATCTAGACTAATGACTAAATTCTAAAATTGTCCAGGGTACTTCAGATACACAACAATTGAAAAATGAGCCTTGAATAAGCGGAATACCGGAATATATTCTCCAGATGGACAATTGCGGAATAACATGCTTAGTACGCAATGGATTCCTCAACTAGTATAAAGTTGAGTATTTTTCCATAATCAATTCCTATTTGAATCATTAAATATCCCTCTTGTCCTTGTTCTTATTCATTCAATACGATTAAAAGAAAAATATTTTAAATAATAAATATCATTTAGATCAATGATAACTATCGATGATAATTATCATGGGAGCCACAAGAGATGATTTCTATTGGTGAAGCGCTCAAATTCCTCCCCATCTTCAGAACAAGAATGTAAGAAAAGTACAGGGATGAATGGTGTTTGTAAAGGAAGGAATGAGGAGGAGCAGCAGCACAATGAACCGAGGCGTTGGCACAAAATCGCCTTCAAACTGCTGCCTAATTGGATAATCTGTCTGCTAGCAGATCATGCAAGAGTTGCACTGCCCTCTGCCTCTTCCACCAGTGCTATTCAAAAGGCTTCAGAGCGCTTATTGGGATGCGAAACTGCGCAGAATAGAGCATCAAACATGGAACAACACTTATTTTGCGTGCCAATGACGTATGAAGACTCGATTTTTGAATTGCTTAGAACTCGCTAAATAAACGCATTCAAAAACAGAAACTCTTGAAAATCTTAAATTTCGGATGAGACACTAGCAAGTCATGAGCTGAATACGTGTACCAAAAAAATAACATTTTTTGTGTGCGAATTTAGGGTAATCCAAGAGCTGGTAATCCCTAAAACTAGGTTGATCAGATATCCGGATTTCAACCGAACAGTACGGATTTGGAACATATGTCCTGGAAATTTTATGCCGCCTGATGAGGTCTTCCTGGACAGCTGAAAGATGATGAATCTCTGTCAATTGCCTTCTCTACATCAAAGCGAATTCTGTTTTGACATGCTAAGAATTTCACGACCACATAAAAATTAGTATCCCTTTTGAAGAAAGTCAGTTCATCTTGAAAGAATAAATCAAGGAAGATCCACGAACAGGATCTGTCCCTGGATCCAGCATATTGTAGTCAAATGTTAGAGAATTGAAGCAAGTACTTGAGAAGCTCTGAATAATATATTATACTGTGGTTGTCTATTATTGATATGTAATGTAATTTGAATTCGTAGGGTTGTATACTAGAGAGGTTTGATTCTGATGAATTCATCATGATTTTTCAATCCCATAACCATAATTTTTAATATAGAAAAATTGATGTGAGCTTGATGACATTTCCATGCATAAAACTAGCTGAAAAAGCATATTTCAGAGCTTGATTTTCCAAAATTTTCACGGACCCCCCGTTTCACTGAGTTGGGAAATCCATACTATCATAAAGAAATGGCATAAAAAAATATGATAGCCCCATCTAAAACTCAAATTTAAAATATTGTTTACATTTTTCTCGTGACTCCTTGTGATTCAACAAATGTTTCCCACTGTGATTTTTAATTTCAAGTCGTTATTCAAAGTTCAAAGACTTTGGTTGGATTCGGGCTGGGAACCGTCAAACATAGTTAATGGCTTTTGTCGAAATTCAATCAAAATACAATATTTGTTCTATTTTTCTGTTCAAAAAGTGCAAATATCTTATGTAACTGATATGTCGTATTTTGTGTGTGGATTAATTATAACTAGAATAACTGATCTCATGAATAATTATATTCCTATTCACACCTTTCTTCAAAAAGACTACTAGATTAAACTTATCTACAGAATATCTCCTTGAACCTTTAAAAAAATCTTTTCAATTATTGTTCTATGTATGAAACATATAATGATGCTGAACGGCTACTATTTATGCCCTACACAAATTGTTACACGTGCATTAATGCATTGGAATTTGCAGCCAGTAATTGTACAAAAAGTACAGTGATGATTGCATTCTGATGCACTTAATACGGCAAAAAATGAATGAAGAAAAATCAAGACTTGTAATGAATCACGGGAGAAGTTTCCCACTATAATTAGTATTCAAATCCTGAATGACAGCAGCTAGTATGAGTCCATTATAATAATGCAGGTATTCTGATTGGCATCAGATAGTAGGCAAAGGCATTCATCAAGAATTACACAAACCACTACATTCGACAACAAAGTTGACAGTAGAGACTCCGCAGTCCCCATACAGGGCTTAGGTTTCTAGTTTATAGTGGCATAGTTTTATAGTTTCCTGAGGCAGAGTTTCTAGTAGGCTTCAGCTCTGATTTGAACTGATTTTCGACCAAGCGATTCTCAGTTCTAAAACAGTTTAATTCAAATCAAAGACTAGCTTCTTCTGCTACTAAAGGCATTCTTTCAGGGCACAGTAGAAGCATATAGTAAAGATACCGTTTAATGTAGTAATCATTTGTTACTTGTAGTAATCATTTGTTACTTATAGTAATCATTTGTTTCTGATAGAAGATAGCACAGCAGAAGTATGTGAAATATTATGAATTTTTTGGAATTCGATTCAAGCTTTGCTCAGAGAGATGATATCATGTGTTGTTTTCATGGGTCGAAAGTGTGATATGTGGAATGGTGTATATTGTAAGAATGGTATTGATGTCGTAGATCGTTTTGATAATTTTGATTATTGATATTTACTTTAAGTATTTAGTTTAAAGCTTTCTAGTTTTCGAAATTCAAGTTTGTTAAGAGAGACTATGAACTTTCTATAGCAGTCTGAACTGCGTAAACATATTAAATTGTGGTACTGTATATTTAATTTGTGGTAGGGACAAACATCAAAATTATGTTGTCCAAAAGTGCTCTGAAGCAAAATATTGAAATCAAATTGCTTTGAAGATCATGGCTCATGCTCTACTTTGCACAAAATGAAACCAACAATAAAGGTGTAAAAATAACTGCGTTATTGACAATTGTTATTTGAAATTTTCTCGACGGCAGTATTTTTTCGGCCATAATAGCATTATTTACAAAACTAAATGGTGGAGAAATCAATACTTTCTCAAATTATTATGGTCGACTTGATGAGTTACGAATAATATGGCGGATGACATTTAAAGCATTTCAGCATCTGCAACACGCTTAATGTAGGAAAAGCGGCGAAAATTACCTTTGCAAAAAGCACGAACCCAGAGATTAGGACGGTTTTATACGAAACACGTGCTTAAATCTTATCGGCAGAAGAAAGCCTGTACTGCACGGATATCTCACATACGAGTACAGTATTACGTGTTATGCCAGCTGAATGACACGTAGCCTATATGGATGGTAACGGCCTACCTTGAATTTGTCAAGGTCACACAACATTATCATCATCGTCATCATCAAACTCAGTGGAAAGTAGAAAAGAATAGATATAAAATAAAATCGGAACTGTAATGAATAAAAAAACTTGAAAATGTAATGATTTATGGTAAGTTTTTTGGAAAATTGTTTGAGATTAATAAAGGGCTCAGTAGTGAAACATACAACTTTACCATTATCACATCATCATTACATTAAATTCCAGCTACTTAATAACTCATAACCATGATAATCAGAACAATGCAATATTTTCCAGACAGTTAATAGAATACTCATTGATAGACTACTTGATTCAGAGCAATAACATCTCTGATTATTAAGACTGTGTTTAAACATCTCTCAATAAGACTCTGATTCAGGAAATATACATCAATACTCCAGAGCAGATTTAAAATCGGTTATTGCTTGGTAGTATTTCATTGAAACTTTTTGACAAGAACAGCGACATAAAGTTAAACCCCAAAAATATAATTTTCTAATTCCGTCAACCGATTGGTTATTTTCAGTGCTGATGAGAAAATGAAAATGCTCGCTAGCCTAGAAATAGAGAAGGATGAAAATAGTTTGCTATTTTTTCTCAATATCCAATCGCCTTGCTCCGAGGCTTCAACTCTTTAAAAGTCTGTTGATTCTTTACCATTCATTGCAACCCAATATCCAATTAGTATTCATAATGATGAATAATCAATCAAGAAGGAATATTTTCAAACAACACTTTATATTTACAATACCTTCCATGAATTTGCAGGATGAGAAAGTTGAAATGGAAGAGCCGTCAATTTTAATGAAGAATTTTGAGAAGTAATTCTAGTTTGAGACTTTCGGTGAACTCATAATAGAGCATTGATGAATTCGAATCTCCCAGCGGCTTCAATTTCCACTACCTACAAGTAATTGTTATAATGTCCATAGTTTTCCATGATCTTGATCTAGTACACAGAGATGCTACGTTTTCCATTTGGAATTCTGTAACCTCTGAGTGCTGAAATTGAGAATCTGTGTTGTTTGATATCCATATCGAATGTGGACGACTTGGTACTGTCAAAACCACTAATTCGTTGGAACGATTTGATATACTAGTTTCCGTTGTTATATCATGATCAATCTCTTTACTAGTAAGGAGTTAGTGCTGAACGTAGTTCAATAGTTAACTCTTTACAATAAAATGATAATGCTGTGACATTCAGTAAACTTTTCACTAAAGATTACTGTTGTGAGGTCCACGTTTTAATGGCAGAGAAGAAAGATAGAAGAACAGCGTCGCCGATACTTTGCCTTGCCACTGCCTTCTACAGAGGAAAGCTGATACCGGTATATCTGATGTAATATTAACCGTTCATTATTGTTTGAAGTAGTGTAATCAATTATATTTCATTCAAGTAAATATATTTTTCAATGATTGAATATTCTATTAATTGAATATATTTTTCATTGTTAGAAACGATCTGGCAACATTGCGGAGCTGGAGAAGGACAGCGCTACCTGCCTCTGTCGAATGTTAGGCAAGTGTAGCAAAACCATTGTTAATCGAATGATGCCATTATAACGTGGACCTCACCATAGAGATCAAATCAATTTCATTCGAAATTCAGTATTTATCTCTTATCATAATATAAATATCGGGGCACCCAGCTTCGCTCGTTATTTATTTATTGACGTTTTTATAAACCGAACACAATTCTTTAAATGATTGGGGAAGTACTAACAGGTACAGCACAAAACTGTTTTTTCCCGAATTTTGATTTATACACTATAAATAGTCCAGAAAGTAGGTTATGTTCCATACACTTGAATTCAGGTTCAATTATCTGTTCAAACATTTGAAAACAAAAATTTATAATTTAGATTATATACAAACCAAATTGAATGACAAAATAACACTCACTAATCACTTGAAATTGTCAAATAATGATCAACTTTGAAAATTATGATATACTCTAGTTTAGGAGGATTATCATGTCATGTCAACAAATCAGATTATGTTGATCAAATCGATTAAAAATTGTCTACCTAGATAAAATTTCTCGCTGATTGATTATGATTACACAGCTGGAAATAATTCTGTCTCTCTCCCACGCATCTTCTGTTATCGAAAGACGACGAAATTATCATCTGTTTTCCAAGGATGAATTATCCTTTTAATGTCGTTCAGTGAGTTTTCCAAAGAATGAGACCTAGTGCAATCGAATCTTTATATCATAAACCTACTATGTTCCAAATTTCGTGAAAATCGTTAGAGCAGTTTTCGAGATCCGTAAAACATAAATAACCAGATATAAAAATAGCCAGATATAAAAATAGCCAGATATAAACAGAAATTGCTCTCGCTTAATATAATAGGATTACCAAATGCTGATTTAGTGGAATAATACAAAGATTATGGATCAGTACTTATAACTAATAACAAAAACAAAACAGTCCTACAAACGCTAATAAACTTAGATAGTGAATGAGAATCTATGAAACATATTACTTTGATAGAAATTCAAACCAAATAAAAAATAAATTGAAAACAATCCAATTTCGAGCAAGATAGTACACAATTTAAACTGCCAAAAACCAAATTCAATGAACTTTATCGTTTATCAAACACTCTAACTACCAATAAATTATTAGATAATTTTCAAAAGTATAAGCAGATATGACTCAATTGATAAAAAGGTTTACACAAGATACACTATTAATCCCATTTTTAGCAATTGATAAAAATGTATCGTTGCTAAACGTAGGCCTATCATCACCCGACCAAAGTAATAAGTCAAAGTTCGACTTAATACAATCAAATTCCTGAGGAGCAAATTTAACAAGTGAGTGATAGAGGCCTCCCATTGATAATAATGTCACTCGTGTCAGAAAAAATCAAATTCCAAACTGTATTCATGCAATCAATAAATAGTGTAGGCTTTGATTCAAAAATATGATCTGCTGTATCATTATTTTGGCAGTCCAATAAATTGCAAGTACCTTGGCCAATATTTTGTATCTTGCGAATAAGTTGATAGAGTTTTTCAATCAATGCTACGGCCAAGTAGGCCTATAGCATGGTCATGCAAATGATTGGAAACGAGATTTCATGAATAAGTAGTAATCTTTCATGCAGATAAATCCCCCCACAACTCAGTTTGGATATTTTCATATTACATATATTTTTCGGTACCAACATTTTCTCTATGCACTCACTTCCATATTGAAATTATTCAGAATGGAGGAACTCTGTGCCTGATTCAGTCAGGAGTCAGTGGCACATTTCTGTACCACCGATGAGCTGAGTATTTATTCTTGATTGATTTATTTGTGTATTTTGATTGTATTGATTGATTTATCTGTCTATTTTGATTGTATTGATTGATTTATTCATATATTTTGAGTGAACACGTTAACTGAAGGTCCCATTTTTTCTATAAAGTCACTTCTTCGTTCCTTGAAAGTCTACTTTATTGTTTGAAATTTCACTTGTAGTTTTGATTGAAACAAATTTCAGAATTTTGTTTGAAGATTTTTTTTCTTCAATCTGTACGAGTGCGAACGTCATACGTTGTAATTGATATTGGGATTTTCTGCAATAACTCTAGAAATAACAATTAAAACTTATATAGAAATACAACAGGTTGCTGTCAACCAGTCAAATTTACGATAAGGTACTAGACTTCTTTATGGCAGATCTCATGTTTCTCCTCTTGTAAATTATTCAAGTACCACACCACTGCCTTCTTATTCAGTTTCCATCAACATCCTTTCCAAAATAATAAGACAGTACAGTGAATTCAAAACAAATCTAATTCTTTATTTACCATAATACCATTCAAGATACAATTTTCAAAAACAAAAATTTTGAACATGAGAGCCATGAGTGAAAGAAAATGAAGATGGAGAAGATGGATGCTATTTGCTGGAGATGATGTTCACTTTACATCTATCTTTGAGTATCTCTCAAAGCAGCGAGCTGACAGTTGAAATCGTATTTTGTTGTATCTTGCATACAAAAGTATTGAAACAGCCTCAAAAAATATAGGTCTTCTATCAGCTGCTCCAATGCAATAGTAAAGTAAGTACCTATCATTACTTGTTTTGAGTAAAGTAGTACTGATTAAAAAGCAGAGTCGGTTACCCATCCAACGGTAGTACTCAGCGCTCGTCACTGATCTGATAGTGAAATAACAACTTTTTATTAATTCAATCAAAAATTCTTTTGAAATTGAGTGACTTCCATTCCAGAATTCGAAGACCTTAAAACTTTTTGAATCAATTTACCCGTTGGTAGTTCATGCATCATTCATTTCCTGCGATTAGAACACCGTTCTAGTCTGGGAGGAGTTCAGATAAGTTCGATAAAGGAGGAGGAGTTCGATAAAGATTTGGGTTTTGTTGGCGGAAACCGGAGCAATGCAAGCAAAGGGCAACGGAAAGAACATTGTGACCCGGATAGCAACCAAATGAATTCCCATTTGTCCTTGGCATGGTCGTAGACCCAGCAGACAGGAACGCCGCACTTCTCAGCTGTTACGTAGCCAAGCAATATTGTTAACAGGAAGCTCCGTTTGCAACAGCTCATTTGAAAACGTATCATTATCAACTTATTCTGCTGAATAACTTCCAGTAAATACAGTAAAATTCACATTATTATTAGTAGTGGGCCCAGGTACACGGTGCATAGGTTCTATTATCAAAGAGATCTGAGCAATCGTAGGAAATTTCTAATTGGGAAGTTGGATTTATCTGATAAATATTATTTGACGAATGGAGGAAATTTTCAGAATATTGAAATTTATAAATAAATAAGTTCAAATTGTTTTGTTTCACTTGGTAATTTTTGTAGCTCTGATATTCCTAAGGGTTTACAAATATTGTCAAATCTGGCACGATTCCTTTACATTGTTGTTTATCATTACATTCTTCATAATAAAATAGAGGATTTTCCCCAAGTTTCATGTGTATCTATATACGATACATTTTCGCTAGATGAGATTCCAATCAATTTATGAGAAAACAGTTGTTTCGTGAGAAGTACAGGCTAATTTTGATCCAATCGGGTTTGGAATTGTCAATAGACAAATCTGATTGGTCGATGCTTGGCGTAATTTACAAAACTGACCAATCGCAGGTCGCGTCTGTCAATCAGCAGTTCATGACGTAGGCTTCAACCTACATTATACTTATATAGGTGAAACCATTCTATGTGTCCTATGCCGCAGAGAATATACAATGCGGATACATAGTAGATGAGCCAAATTTTCAAACACGCAATCCAATCCCTCCAGCGATGGATTTCGTTGCACGCACAGGAAAACTGCAAAACCCCTGACAGATATTCAGCATTTCGCGCATGGAAGACCTGCTTTGAAAAATTCCCAAAAAATATTATTGCTTTAAGAACTCGACACTCCCAGATTCCGCACAAGTGGGAAAATGATATGAAATTCTACTATTGGGCTACAATAAATTATTTTTGAATTATAGGATTAGTTAGAATGAATAAGCTGGATTGTTCGAGTATTGTGATGTTAAAAAAGACACTCATAGATTCCTGAAATGTGAAGAAGACTACTTACAGTACAGGATGGTTTCTTTAAATTCAATCATATGGATTGGGTAGCAGCAGTAGAATGAAGAGGATGCAGAAGCTACTAAGATTAATATTTTATTCTAGATCGTGAAATAAGTATTTACAAGAATTCACCTATAAAGAAACTCAACGACCAATCCTAATAGAAGCTGCATAATCAAACTATTCAAAAACGTCAACTCCAGATGTCCCTTCATGAAGCTGACATGGACACTTAACAAATGCGTAGAAACGAATTTGATCTGATAATTGGCGTACCGAACACGAAATAGTACTAGAAAATGAGTTGTTTGCCAAGCAATTTTGTGTATAGGATGCGCAAATCACCCCCAACCAAACACGGTTCGTCTTGAAAAGAATCTTTGTAGGTCACGATTTTCCACCACAGTACCCCTCCCCTCGCCGCATCTAGTCGGTCAATCAGGGCGATCTTCAATCCCCGCACCATCCAACTCCCAACTACCCTTGCGTAAGGGTGTTCCACTATTTATGGTGGAAATAGCCTTCCGCCTACGGAGCTACCTCAACTCAACCCAAGCAACTGTGCTGGGTCATTTTCTTGCTCTATTTTATTACGCTTTCTCTCTCTCTCTCTCTCTCTCTCTCTCTCTCTCTCTCTCTCTCTACTCCTCACTATTTCCCTCACACTTTTCCACCCACTTCCTCTCTGAATTTGTATTCATCTATCTCTCTACTTTTCACTGCATCTCACTTCCCCCCACTGCGCCCATTTGCTGCAACCTAAACCATGACGCTACTCTTGAAACTTTACTCACTTGAATATTGAATGCGTCACTCCTTTTTGAACAGCACTGCTCTTGCACTTGCACCAATTTTTTATTGAACCTTCCACCAGCCTATGAATCTTTCTAGTCTCATTTTGGAATTGTACTTATAGTAATTCATTTTAGGACTCATTCATGGAAGCACTTAATTAATTAAATAAGCACTTATTTATCACTCATTTAATTATTGACTACATACTTCTGAGACGAAACTGGTTGAGTGAAAGACAATCAGAATAGCCATTTTGTAGACTTCTATCTACGGATAAAACTGTTTAGAAACTTCCAAAATCAAAATTTAAAAATAGATTCCTTTCAAGGATTATTGTGATGTCACTTTTAGTGCACACATGCCTAGCTAACTGAAATCGGTAGAGAGATGAGATCCAAGAATTTTTACGTTCACTCCTGCTGAAATGAAAATACCTGGTTCTTACCAGCTCTTCAAGGAGCTTATATAAAATTCTGCTATCAATCGCTGCAAACTGCTGCCGGTTTATCAGTCTGCAGTTCTTACGGCTACTCTGGATGACTCCGCAATCAACCAACTTGTTACCATCTGACAAAGTGGGTCAGCAGTGTGAGATCATATCGAGGTGATACAAATTTAGAACTCCTTATAATATCTATAAATCTATGCTGCTGCTTCAACTTAATACTATGACCCTGTGCTTCGATAATGATTCTGGATAACTTAGATAAATCTTAAGAACGTAATATTTCTGAAGATTTGGTGATCAATGCAGTATACTGCCGATTTGTCCAACACTCGATTTTCAAATATAACCTTCGACGAGCTAGCTTTATTAATTTTCATAAATTTGTAGCACTGAGGGCCCTCTGAAATATTTTATAACTCACGTGTGAAGATTTTCGAATTTAGCAAAGTAGCATTGTTTCCGCCTCGTGTGTCCAATGCCTTTGGTCTGGTGGGCTGGCGTCATCTTCTCCAGTGGGAATAATTAATTTAATAATAATTCTTGTCATACAGCGACTTCACTGAGTTATAGCCATTGCTTAATAGGAACATTTTAATTTAAACTTTGGCAAAAAATTAATATTTTAATAAGGGGTTCAGTCTAATGCTCTCATATTTGGTTGGTGTCTCGGTCGATCTCTGGCAAGCAGGTGGGCAGGTGATCCTCCCTTATTCTTTCTCGACGATTCTTCCTTTTTCCAAATTTGCATAAATTTGACTATGGGCTATGATTGGTGGATTTTCACCAAATACCCATGACGTAATTTGGCTCTAGCAAATAGTTCGCAATACAAAGATTAATTATACTACATTAAATAAATATTTTTTACATTCGACTCTGGCTTCATGCAAATCACACTTATACATAAATTTTACAAGGATAACATATTTTTATAACGTTTTATTGAAGACTATGTGATAGTTTTGAAATATATACTTTTAGCGCCTACCAAATAGTAGACTCTGATTGGTACATTCCACAAATTTCTGTATTACTGCGCTCATCAAAACTAAATCCCATTTCCCTTTATTTTCTATTATAATGTTTGTACTTGAATGTTTTGTTTATTGAAATGAATATAAAAAATATATTTTTTAAACGTTTTACATCTTTTATTAGTCATGCTGTACCTTACAAAACCCCTCTGGTCCTTGTTTCAAGGATACTATTCAGGTACAAATTTTTGCTCAAAAGTGGCTGATGGAATTCTATGTATCCAGCTTGAACGTTGTTGATATGGCCGACAGGAAGTAATACTTGTGTTCCTAACATCAATTCTTGTTATTATTAGTAAATAGTTAAAAAAGTAAATTATACTTTCATACCGTTGCCAATAATCATAGTATTTAGAGTCTTCGCTATCTTATCTATCTAGTTGGTTGATAGTACAGCTGATTGATAATATTTGGTTTCCTTCCATGAGACCCAGTTAATCCTCTTTGTCAATAATATTGAAGGTGTATCAAAATGCACCATTACAGGATCTATTTAAATTCTTTTTAATCCTCAGATATCATTTTTCAATCTCTTTTAATGAGCTTCTGGTATCAAAGATAATAATTTATCTATGGAAAGATTTTTCTCTAGATTTATTATGATTTAATCTTGAAACGTATGGAAACTCTTATTTATGTACAAGAACTGAATGAGAGTCACTCTCAAGTCTCAGGAAACTATACATGCGAAGCCTTGAAAACTCAAGTCTTATCCTTTACTTTAAAACCAAAACTTGAAAAAATTATTAATTCTATCAGTAACTCATCAATTTTGTATATCAAGTCGACCACCAACCTACTCCAGCTAACGATCAGAAACATTTTTCCACTCAGCACAAATGAAGAGTACGCAACGACAAAAACGTCACCCACCCTTCTGGGCTTCCACCTCCTATTGGAAAAACATACTTTGCTCTGGCACGCAAGCGCACACACAAACCCAAGTATACTATTTTTCACACAATGCCCCAGCCACGCACGCACAGGCCCACACAAGGACATCGATTAGTTCTGTACATGGCCTATGGAGAAAGGCCGGGATCAGGTGTCTCACTCACACACTTTCCTACTCACTCTCTCTCTAAAAGCCACCTCCAAAACCCTGGAGCCCCATTCCACTAGTATTGGTCCTAGTTTACAGGCCTATCGGTTCCAAAAGGCTGCATAGTCGTTCCCATGGGTGCCTAGAACCCCCACCACACCTTAGAGACCCCTCTCGAACCCCTCCCAAAACCCTTTCAAGTTTTTCTGCGTTGGCGAAGGCGAAGACAGTAGGTCAAGTAGGTCACCAGCTACCAGCTACCGATATCACACTGCAGCTGAATTGCGTTTTGTCTTCGGGGTTTCCTCTCCAAGTCGTCGAACTACAGACCCAACAATATTTAATCGATAACTCATCGATACCGTGATGACGTTAGAATACATAACTTATATTATTCTGTGTGTAGAGTATACTTCAGTATTTATGTGCAGTGAATGCAGTATTTGTGAACAAATTTCAACAATGTTACAATAAAATTTGAATTTCACATTTTATTCAATATATTTTTTTTAAAGAAGAAAAGTTGTAGGAACAATATATAATTGTCCCTATTATATAATATATACAATAATTGTTAAGAGTATTTACACAAGTTTTACAGCCAGAAGAAGTTAAATGAGAATTTCTGGAGAAACCGTACTCGTTCATAGAAAATTTACTTCATGATACAAACATTACTTCTTGCAAGGATTTCTTACTTATTGCAAGAAATAATTACATAGTAGTCCTCCTGATTTGTCTTTTATTCTGAAAGAGTCAGCTGCAGAAATGTAAGGCATTTATTTATTAACTTGAAACCAATGTATTCTCCTCTAAACAAGTTCATGGCCAATCCAGCCGAACTGGGCAAAACCATTGAAAAGTTCAGCATCGTTTAACACTTGACTCATTTCTATCAATTATTCATAATCAATTCAGAAACTCATAACTAGATCCAACCAACCAGTTTTCCGAAATTCAGCCTACAATTAACTTTTCATACAGCCATGTAGAATGTCGTTGATTTTACTTGGATTAGGCTTTGCTCGCAGAAAGAAACTTGGAAAAACTGCACCACGTGGAAGGTGTTCTAGAGCATTTTATGTGTAATTTAGACAATCGTGAAAAAGAAACAAATTTCACATGGCGTGTGTGGTGTGGAGCTTCGTACTAATGTAACCACACATTCGCTGTATCAATTTCGACCCGATTTGGAAATGGCAAGAAAATGACCATTTTCGAGGAGCTCTGTTCTGTTTGGAAGAACCGGATTGGAAAAACAAACAAATAATGTTTGGATTAAAATATTACGCTAATAATAAACATGTTTCGACTTGGCAAAATAAATGGATCTAAGGTGTTTTTTATGTCACTTGATTATCCAGCGCAATATTGCCATGTAATAGACTACTATTCAGTTTTAACTTGACAGTGAAGCTATGGATTATTTGATACGGGGTGAAGATGCGAGAGACTCATTATTTGAATAAAAATGCAAAGAATAAGCAGCGACATTTTTTGAAACTATATTGGAGCATGTCTTGCCGAATCTCTTGAATCTCATGTAGAACGGAATGTGATTGATTTCATACAACGGATAAGCAATATAAATATTGAAGATACATACTTTTACAGGTTATGCTAAGCTAAGCTAAGGATGATTAAAATAAAGTTTCAAAGGTAACAATAAGTAGAGTAGTGAACCACCGAAATAGTAACAATAAAGAAATATTGAAATTATTTATTGTATGTTATTATGTGGGTGCGAAGGTGGTGACGGAGAAGAGCGTAGAAGAGAGAGTGAGAGAGTATGAGATAGTGGGAGAGAATGAAACAACGGGGACTAGGACCAGTATAGTTCATCGCGCAAATTCAATAAATTACAATCAATGGGGTCCTTGAGCTTGGCCTTCGTCAAGTTCGTTCGGGTTCGGCCTGTTCATGCAGATTACAGACAGAGCGCTCCTACACACCAAACATGTGTTCATCTTTGATACGCCACTTTCGCTACTACAGTACTTGTTATCTTTCAACACTTTTATTACTAGTTCTTATCAATTTTTGTTAACTGATGATGCATCATATCATCATAATGTAAGACTACTATGTTGAATGGGAACATAATTTCAAAACTTCAATCCAAGCTTGAAGCATAATTTCATACTGCAAAGATTGAAATCTCTTGTAAAATCCTTTGAATTGCTGGAAGTAATGCACTTTGAAGGGCATTTTCGTTTTACGCAATATTATCGGTGATTCAGCACTACATCATTTATCAATTCTAGCCTTGCAATTGGAAATTGACTGTCAATTGTTTTTCTCGAAGAACTGTTTCAGGTTACATGACTTGGCTGCCATAAAATTGAGAGATTTGGAGTTGTGGAGGTAATCTTTTTTTCTAAACGATTTAATTTTGAAGCATCCAATGATCATAGAACAGGACCATAGGAGAACGTTTCGACCTACATTCGCCCACTCACAGATAGAATCTGATTCAGAAATATTGCAAGTTCAATCAAAGAGTTAATAATCACTGATAAAGTTACAATAATCTTTGTTGTAACAATGTGAGAGCAGCAAACTCAGAGTATCACATTACGTATACAGAAAACAAATAAAATTTCCGACTTTTTTCGGTATTAAATTTTTACTGCAATACTGCATTGTGAGAAATTCGCTGCAGTGAACGCATACCGGAACTGAATGCAGTATGGAAGCGGCTTATCTGCTATAAACGTCAAGACGTCTGCTGTGATCATGTTTTCCATTCCAATCCAAAGTAATCTACAGCTCTTCTACTTTACATCCTCCCCATCTTCAGTTTTCAAATTAAATATCAACTGTCATTTATTGCTTTTATTTTTAGTCCCTTCTCCATCCATTCATCTCTCGTCTTTCCTTTTCTTCCCCTCCATCGTTCTTCCTCGTTTCTCACCACCATCTACGTATTCTTAACTCCTTCTACTCTTCACAGTCTCTTACTCCTCACTCTCTCTGTCTCTCACACACATTCTCCAACTCTTCCTCTTCCTCATCCTCTTTCCTTTATCAAGTCTTCTCTATCATGTTTTTCTTCCATACTTCCTCGGTTATCGTCTTACTCTCTTCAGGATTTTATTTCTCCTTCTTCTTGCTCAGATACATTTCCTTCTTTGTTTTTTTCAATTTCTGCTTTTAATGGTTTCTCATCACTTTTATCATGATTCCTTCTTCTTTAAAACTTCCTTCTATCGCGTGTTCCTTATTCACCTCATTATTATCGTCTTTCATACAGGTATTTATTAAAATTTGCAATCTTTCCTTAAACAATTCTCAACATCAATTCCAAAAAATCAAACATGATAATAATATGATTTCTATTCCCAGTTATCTTCCTTCTTATTCCACAGTGTGATGCTCTTCCTCAGTCCATGCCTTCTTTTCCTCCTATCTAATTATTTCTTTTTTCCGTTGCTTTATTTATTCTTCCTCATCACCTCATTCTCCCAGTGTGCCTCCATCATGTATTTCTCTCTGTTCATCATCTCTACAACTAGACACCGACAAGAAGAAAGACAGAAACGGAGTAGTGTGGAGGGGGGGGGGTTTTGTGCGGCAAGGCCTATTACATCGCTTTAATGCGTGTCACGATGATACTGCCTGCCTGCTGTGTTGCTAGGCTATGCAATGCACTCAGCCAGACAGCACTCAGAGGCACAAAATGGGATAAAACTAGACGAACGTGCCGAATTTTCGATCACGCATATCCATCCAGCTCGTCTGCTATCTTGAATTTAGTAGACGCCACGCCGCCCCCGCCTCTGCCATCTTCTATGCGAATAGAAGCAACATTCACTAAATAGCAACAATTCACAATATAGCAGCATTCACTATAAATCCTACATATCCCACAACCGTTTACCATACCTGACACAAATTAGCAACAAGTACTGAGAATTAATTCTACTATAAAATTCTAATTTTATAATGTATTGTGACGTAATTATGATTTGATTATGTATTGTAATCTTATAAAATGCTTTGTGACGTAGCCTTATATACGATTGTATTTTCAGGCTGAATAAATTGATTGATTGATTAATATAGGTTGGATGACTATCAGGCTTCCGCAAAACTGATTACAGCCCATGTAGCCTTAACATTTGGGTTAATTTTGATGCAATTCTTGTCAAAAAATGTTTAGCGTTCCTTTAAGTGCATCTTTTATTTGCTTCATTCTCAAAACTTTAATCAATTCCATCGAAATAGATAAATAAAGTCGAATAATAGTATGTGCGTTGAGCACAGTGTCTGAACAAAGTTATCATCTCCGGCTTTTAAACAAAACAGTTGAGCTGTGTATTATCATCTTCTCAAAATCGAAATCAATAAAATAGTCCTTTACAATAATAATCTCAACGAATACCAAATAGGTCAATGGTAATCAATCAGAGAGAATACATCAGTCTTCTTCATTACTCATTGTACAATAAATTAACTAGCTTGTCAGTGTTTTTCGGTATTATACGGGGTATTTCATAGTTTACATTGATGAATGTAATTCATAATTCTCTATCTTTATAATGATAAAGTAGTCTTTACAATCAAGAGTAGCCTGATTTAATTCAGAATAAAAAAGTGGTTGAGAACACTGATTACTTTTTAAATTATTTGAATCCACTTCCATACACGGTAGGCTATAAATCTAACAGTCAATAATATGTAATTCTCGTTCAAATCAATAAAAATGTCTGTGGACTTTTCCAATTAATACACATTCGAATGAGTCCTTGAATAAATATTTGGAGCAAATTTCAAGCTCAAACTACTTTAAATAAGCTTGGTCACCAATCTTGAAAACAGTAGAAGCAAAAATAATTTAATGGATAAGATTGGAGAAAATCCTATGCAGCGTCCAATGCCAGAGTAGCGAAAATCTGCTTTCGGAAGCCATCCGTTTGGCCACCACAGATTTTAATAAGGTAGGCCGAAGATTTAAACGAATGGATTAAACAGAGTGAGTGAGCGAGAGAGAGCGTGGCTGTGAGAGAGCTTCCTGAAAAGCGCCGAAACCGGCCAACTGACATGCGCGCTTCATTACACGTCCTCTACCAACTCAGAGCGTGTTGTCCGAACATTTTATTTTATTTTTCTCTCAATCTCTTGCTTTTTTTGGCGGCTAGAAGAATATCAGCCTGCGTATTAAAACCGAAAACTCGCAGCTGTGGGCGCGCTCGGCTTGGGCCTAGCATACAATATAGGTATATACCGCTGTTCTACTGAAGAAATATAGATAGTTGTTTAGCGTCCTCGTCATCATACTACTACATACCAAAAGCTACTCGATTCGCCAGAGTGGCTTATTTCAGTTGCAGCCTCTTCATCACTTCTCTTTCTTCCGCCTTCTTTTGGTCTTCTCAACATTTTACTTCCTCTACTCAACTTCAATTTCTCTCTTCTTCATTATTTCTCTTTTTCATGTAATCTTTTCAATTATTATTTCACTTCTCTACCTAGTTTTCATCTTCTCTTAATCTAAAATGTATCAATAAAAGCAATTTAATTTTTCAATTCCTTCAAGTTATTCAATAATTCGATTCAACTGATTCTTTTTTAATTCTGATTCATCTACTTATTCCACTTTCTCAGCATTTTACTTCCTCTCCTTCAGTTAAATTTTCTCTTCTCCATTTCTCTTTTCCATGTAATCTTTTCAATTATTATTTCTCTTCTCTACCTAGTTTTCCGCTTCTCTTGATCTAAATTGTATCAATAAGAGAAATTCAATTTTTCAATTTCTTGGAGAAGCCTAATTCATTAATTTCATTGAACTAATCCTTTTTAATTCTAATTTCATCCACTTCCTCTTCTTGATTCCTACATTTCTTCTCCATACTATTATTATAATCTCAATTTCCATTCTCCAAGACTCAAATTACTACATTTAGTAATTTCAACTTAAACATACCCTCAATGATTATTAAATTTCATGGATTGTTTCTTCCTCTCTCCTCCTTATTCATCCAATATCTATTTCGACCTTTCTTGTACTCATCTCCCATGTCCATACTCGCATTCCTCTACTGTTTTTGATTCATGTCCACATCCGTTCCAAGTATCCTTCTCCTCTCTCTTTCACTTTTCTCACTCTCTCCATTCTTTCTCCGCCCACAAGTTATCGTTATTGATGCAACTGGTTCCACTCCAATCTCATGCTACTAGCAATTGCGAACTCTATATAAATACTGAAGAAAGACGTAGACTGCACTACAGGCCTCCATGTCATACATGCAGATAATCTTGTATACATTGTGGGTTTGCTCGTTCGCAGGAGCGCTTTTTGATCAACAAGAACGAACAATGGACGTTGTATAGTAATTCCTATATTAAAATATTGCATTGAATTTTGGATTCTGTATTTCATACTAAGGAAATAGAGAAGGCGTTTACCCAGCGATGGGAGAGGGATTTTGTACAGGATTCTAATAACTAGCTACTTGTATTCAACACCAAAATAAAATTACAATATCAACTTGTATGGTTGACAGAATAGAATTGAATTGAATTGAGACTCTGTGGGTTGAGAGGCCACTTCCAAACAGAGGTCTACGTATAAAATGACTTTTGATAGGACACTTATTGTTCAACAATCTTAGGCTCACAACATCATCATCACCAACGGAGCAGAGCTTATTGGTTTGATGGTTTCCTATCCCTTATCGAATACATTATTGAATAGTACAGAGAGTCTTTCAATACAGCTAAAATGTCTAACAATACACTTCTGAATATATTATGCCCAGTAGGGGAGACTACTTCCATAGTAGAAGAGCCAGACTTCTTTCATTCAATACGCAATTCTGCTATTCCGCATTCGTACTCCACATTGGAAATCCATATAAGCAAGATTCAACGCTGATTTAAATGTTTAATGTACATTTTTTTGAAACTCATTCATTCTTGACAAACAATTTTAAAGAACAAGTCAAATAACATGATTATCTTCATGTTATAAAAAAAATAAATGTGGTGAATGAATAAAACATTTCAAAAGGGTACTTGAGAATTTTTATCTCATTCTATCAACATTGCAATATCTTGAAAAACTTTAACGTCACTCCACTGAGCTTATTACTGTATAAATTATAATTTAATATACACTATACTTGAATATAATGTTAGAGGGTTCTAGTTATATGAGAATAACCGTATTCGGTATATGATGAGTTTTAGTATAGGACT